>NW_026911403.1:0-14722 GCF_963692335.1 Osmerus eperlanus | reverse complement strand
AAACACATAAACATTGGTTGATTTTCTTCTCAGGCTTTTTACTTGATTGAGGGGAATTTGGAATTCAAAATGAGAACTTAACATGCTCACACACCCATATACCCGCCACAGGCCAGGATGATATTATGTAGCTAGCTATGTTTCCACGCTGTAATATAAATACCCTGTATTTCCGCCCTTTGTACTTTCTGGTTAGCTCTAGCAGTCCCACACAGCAGTAGTAGCTAGTTAGCTCAGCTGTACAAGTTACTTACCGGTCCATGGGTCAGGTCAGAAGCTCGGAGCAAAACGGAGCACAGCCGGCTCTAATCCAGCCCAGGTGAGCAAAATGGTAGGCTACATTATGGCTGCTAGGATGTGCTCTTCTGTAGCTGATATGATATCCAGTTTTCTGAACTAACTAAAGCACCGGAGACCAGCTGGTAGGCAGCTAGCTACAGTACTACACTACAGTTAGTTACAGTTAGCTAATACGTCTTCAGCTTTGTTTTCCCTGTATATGCGCTGTTGAGCTAAATTGTGGTGGGACTGATAGATTATTAAAGCAATAAACCACGATGTTCAGACATTGATTTTACCCTACGGCTGTATGGATTCATTAAATAGTTGAGCAAATAACATATTTTAGAAGAAAAAAATCGTTTATATATTTTTAACCTTTCGAAACTTTATTTATTTTTTAAACCTTTTAGAAAGTTTTTGTCCATTTTTTTCTCCAAACTTTTAGAAACTTTTTTTTTCAAAACTTAGTGTAATTTTTTCTATATATATTTATTTTACCTTTGGAAACCTTTTTTTACCCTAACCCTTTTTCACAGTGAAATGACAGGGGAGAGGAAATAGAGAAGCCTAAAACAGAGTAGAGTAACAGTGCGTTCACACTGCAGCGTTTTTTAACGCTCTGCATCGCTTGCCTTCCCACAGTACACCACGCTCGGGGGCGTGTTAGACAAGTTAATACAGAGTTGTAGTTCTCTAAGGTCACTGTTGTAGTCATGGCCAAGCGTGCAGATTTGGGTTCATGTACTCACAATATCGATCAAAATACCACTTTTACACAACATTTATGTAAGTGCAAGATTTTACTAGTGCAAGATTACAGTAGAATACATGTTACGCCACCGGTCACTCAACCAGTCGTTTGTAGGCTGGGCTAGCAGTGGCACAGAACAGTCACGTAATGTGACGAGACTGAATTTAAAAGTAGGCTATAAATAGGCTCGTCACATTAGTAAATTTGTTCTGAACAGAACTGGGTGTGCAGACACATACGAAAAGTTTCTCCTCCATCTTGAAATTGTGAAACCTAGAAATGTTTATCATGACCAAAGGTTGCTACGTTACAAGAAACAAGAAAACAATCCGATTGGCCAACGCTAGCGTTTTCACGCTCCTCATTTACATAAAGTTGAGAAAATCCAACTTGCAACGCTCCGCTCCGCTCGCCTTCCCACAATGCCCTACGCGAGCGTCAACGCCTGGTTTCATTGAAAATGAATTGGAAGCCGACGCCACGCGCCGCCCGCTCCGCTGCAGTGTGAACGCACTGTAACAGTGCGTTCACACTGCAGCGTTTTTTAACGCTCTGCATCGCTTGCCTTCCCACAGTACACCACGCTCGGGGGCGTGTTAGACAAGTTAATACAGAGTTGTAGTTCTCTAAGGTCACTGTTGTAGTCATGGCCAAGCGTGCAGATTTGGGTTAATGTACTCACAATATCGATCAAAATACCACTTTTACACAACATTTATGTAAGTGCAAGATTTTACTAGTGCAAGATTACAGTAGAATACATGTTACGCCACCGGTCACTCAACCAGTCGTTTGTAGGCTGGGCTAGCGAGCTAGCAGTGGCACAGAACAGTCACGTAATGTGACGACTACATTTAAAAGTAGGCTATAAAAACACACTAGGAACAATGACGACATCGGCAACCATGCACCATGCATTATTAGTTTAATGTAATCTTTAAATTCAGGCTCGTCACATTAGTAACTTTGTTCTGAACAGAACTGGGTGTGCAGACACATACGAAAAGTTTCTCCTCCATCTTGAAATTGTCAAATCTAGAAATGTTTACCATGACGAACAGTTGCTACGTTACAAGAAACAAGAAACCAATCCGATTGGCCAACGCTAGCGTTTTCACGCTCCTCATTTACATAAAGTTGAGAAAATCCAACTTGCAACGCTCCGCTCCGCTCCGCTCGCCTTCCCACAATGCCCTACGCGAGCGTCAACGCCTGGTTTCATTGAAAATGAATTGGAAGCCGACGCCACGCGCCGCCCGCTCCGCTGCAGTGTGAACGCACTGTAAGGCACAGCAGAACAGCCTACAGTAGAGTTTAGTAGAGTCCTCATCAAGTTTTTTTTTCTTTTTCAAACCTTTTGAAACTTGTTTATAACAGCCACACCAAGAATTGTGTTACCACCATTAAACAAACAAGAAGTGTATTCTTTTGTGTTTGTATTCAAATTTAAATTCAGACATTGATTTGTGCCCCACGACTGTATGGATTACTTAGTGTTGCAAACAACCTAGACCCATGTCAGAATGTAAAAATGCAAAAATACATTTACATTTTGGGACAGGTCAAGTTCAGTTTGGGACATTTAATTTAGCACTTCGGGACGGTACTGGGACAGTGATGAAACATCAGACCTGGTCTGTCCCCCCGAGAATTCAGACATTGTTTTACTGACTGGGTGTGTCTGGGGGGGGGGGGGGGGGGGGGTCTCGGGGGAATTGAGAAAGACAGAGATTCAAAACAAATGTTTAATTAGTAGTTTGGATTAGAACTGAGCCAAAGACTTAACAGTCAAAGCAAAGCAATTTGGAGAGAGTGGGTTTAGATGGAGAGAGGGAGCAATGGAACATAAAAACATCAACATTTAAAGATGTGTTAATATGCACTCTGGTTTGAGGTGGTGAGGAACTATCCAACTGGCTCAGGATGTTTTTGTGTATGAGTTTGTTCTTGCCTAGCATAGGCTGTGAGCATGTTTATGTAATTGTCGAGTCGACTGTTGCCTGCTATCTTGACCAAAACAAGATGCAAACACTTCGCCTAAGATGCAAACGTTTGAAATTACATTGATTGAGGCTTATTTTTGCATCCATACAAAACACTCAGGGCCGAACCCTGGATATCCGAACCCTCTTCTGACTGTTCACCTAAACACATTCCTGTATTACTAAAGGAAGGAAAACACCAGAAGAATAGTCATCCTTCTCTACACCACTCAGAGCAGGACTAAACAATGAGAGAAATTAGAATATCTTATCTTTGTGTATAAGCAAGAGCCATGACCTGCAATCATTCTCCATCTACCTCCACCCTGTGCCAAGTCCAATTTGCTAGATTTTGGTTGTCTTTTTTATTTTTTTTATTCCCAAGGAGCTTGATTATATATTCCACACACCCCTCCTGAATGCCCCACCAGACCCTTATCTGAGTGCCCCGACGTTAGGAAACGACCATCAACACTGGAGATCTGTGTCAGAGGGGTGGGGTCTGTGTCAGAGGGGCGTGGTCTGTGTCAGAGGGGCGGGGTCTGTGTCAGAGGGGTGGGTCTGTGTCAGAAGGGCGGGGTCTGTGTGGTTCTGCCAGTGCTCTGCTCACGTTTTGGTTTGATTCAAATGTTGATTATCCAAAAACAGTATGTAGTGTGGTTTATCACTTGTATTATTGTTTTTATTGATTTTATGTAAAGCACATTGAGCTGCAATTATTGTATGAAATGTGCTATATAAATAAGTCTTATTAATATTATTAATATTTATCTCTCTGCAGTTGCTGTGAGGAGTGAGGGGGGACGGGGGGGGGGATGGGGAGGACGGGAGAGGGGGGACGAGAAGGAGGACGGACGGACGGAGCCGGAGAGGAGGAGTAGT
Source organism: Osmerus eperlanus (assembly GCF_963692335.1). Lineage (NCBI taxonomy): Eukaryota > Metazoa > Chordata > Actinopteri > Osmeriformes > Osmeridae > Osmerus > Osmerus eperlanus. The sequence continues at coordinate 10,825 of NW_026911403.1, read as the reverse complement.
GATGTTCCTGTCCTCCTCTCCTCCTGTTCTACAGCAGGGTGGTCCTCCACAATCTTCTTCTTTTCTTATGGACATTGTTGTTCGCATAATATGGTTAGAAGGGTTTTGAAGATGAGCATGTTAACGCATCGTCAGACCTGACAGAATATAGCCCATATCATCATGATAAGGTTATGAGACTGATAAGATCTTTACTGGAGGTTACTATACGACCTCCGGTCCAGACGAGCCTAACTCTGCCGCTCAGTGTGGCTACGCTAATCTGCCATAATTATGTCTCACGGCCAGAGTTCACACACAGGACACACACACATGCACAGACAGGGCCCTCTCAAGGCTTCATTCTCTGGCACTTTCGGTCAGCTGGCAGGGCGTGTGACACGGTAACATCGTACGAAGGCTCGCTCCCCACTCGGCTTCAGGGTTCCTTTTCACAGTTTCCGGGAAAACAGTAAATTGCCTTCGTGATGCGCCACGCTGTGAGATTTTTAGCGCGAGCATCATGCACGCATTGCAAATGACTCCCGTGTGACGTTCATCTTCGTGTTTCTGCAGGCGCAGAGAAAGTAGGAAGGCCCTCCTGACTCTGAATAGATATACGGTAATTCAGTTAAGAATTAGTGGTTGGCTTTCATCTTTCCATACGCTGGCACAAACGCTTAAGGCACTGTTGGCCCGACCGAACCGTTACTTTTCTCTTGGCACTGTCCGTCTGTTCAAGGATGCTAACTGGCTACATTGTCTACACTGACGTATGGCCGTAGTTCACCAGAATAGCTACTGCAGCCTGTTTAAGTGGGTACGCGTTTAGCTAATATTGCTGCTATCAGTCTCAGTCCCCAGTGTGCAGCCCCCGTCTAACTGCGTGACTGCCTCATCAACACACACACGCACAAACTCATACAGCGTCACCGCTCCTATTTAAACTGAGCGCTGTCACGACATCCGCTCCTCCTGTTACAAAGAGGGGGGTTGGCGTGAGAGACCAGGGTCACCATCCTGGTTATAATGCAAATCGGTTAAAAACGTCACACACATGCCGTACCCACTTTTCTCGTAAAATAATTAAAATAAAACAAATAACAGTGTTAAAGGAAGATGCAGACAAGCGATAACGTGATTTGGAATAGGGCACACATTTCAACATTTTTCACCGCTTTACCGCACAGAGAGAGAGAGAGAGAGAGAGAGAGAGAGAGAGAGAGAGATGAGAGAGAGAGAGAGAGAGAGAGAGAGAGAGAGAGAGAGAGAGAGAGAGAGAGAGAGAGAGAGAGAGAGAGAGAGAGAGAGAGAGAGAGAGAGAGAGAGAGAGAGAGAGAGAGAGAGAGAGAGAGAGAAGGCAAGTCACTGCACCGCAGCAGCGCTTGTGTGCAGACAGAGCGAGAAAGGGCCATTTGCTGTTAGGGTTCCAGTTGAATCAGCAGGCATGCGGGGTTAAAATGTAGACTACCACATTGTTTTAAGAGAGTTTGGGAGATTTTTTCTTCTCTTATGCTCTACGAGCTCTACGATTAAGTTGGATAGCTTCATGGTTGGTGAGTTTTATTACACGAATCTAAAACGAATCTAAACGATCTAAATCTAAAACGAATCTAGGTTAATCTATACAGAAGACTTTTCACAAACTGAGATTAGTCAACCGTAAATATCAGTCGTTCATGCCAAAAATCCATCCCTCTTCCCCCTCCAAATCCGACACAGACAAACAGCCCCCCCCCCCCTCTCTCTCTCTCTCTCTCTCTCTCTCTCTCTCTCTCTCTCTCTCTCTCTCTAACACGAAGACGCACGCACGCAAGCACACACTCAGCAGGGTTCTCTATTTACATTATATACAACATAGCGTGCTGGAAACGGACTCAATAAACGCCAAGCCACTACAGCCACTGCCCTAAAACAGAGCGGTACCTTCTGAATTAGGTTAATATGCTTTGAGATTTGTATTTTATTTTAATAGGCTCCACTTAATTTCATACGACATTTTTTGTATTATAAAAATCCGTTCATCAAACAGTAAACTCAATTTAGCTTCATTGTAACGCATATGGCTACAAGTGTGATGTTAAAATGAATAGCCTATAACTTCATATTTAGCCTTTTCATCTAATTTTTCATTAGATGGGAGTGTTTGCGCATGTTGTTTAAGAGAGAGAGAGAGAGAAATGACGACAGACACAGAGACACAAAGATAGATCCTATTAGGTGACAATCAGACAGAGAACGCGCTGTCCTCCGCCTACCTCTCTCTTCGCATGCATGTCCAAGGTTTAACGGCCGAGAGACACGAAAGGTCGCGAGCTTCGAGGATTTTCTGTCTGTCTGGGACCACCCTTAGCGTTTTATCACATTCCCCGTCGTTTTCACCGCAAAGACGGATAAACTGTCACGAAGGTAGATGCCTTGCCTGCTAGAGAACGATTGGGGAAATGCAATTTGTAGCATAGGCCAACGCTAAGGCCGCACGATTCATTGACGGGGATAAAAAGCAACGACACGCATTGCAATCCAGTGGAAGCACTCCAACTAACTCACTCAAAAGCAAAGAGGGCGCATTAGCCAATAGCTACCCAGGGCTGGTTAGTTACACGGGGAGTAAAATTAGACCAATGATATCAGATGAAAAAGGCAAACATGCCTGTCTCAGTAAATGTATAAACATAATATGTCCTTACACAAATTGCCCTTGTAATATTGCGGTGAAAAGGGCAAAACAAATGCCCCGTGGGCCCGTCTGGCCTTTGTTTTAAATTAGTTCTGACGGTAATGCATTAAACGCACGGCCACAACAGGCCAGAATACACGCAGTCTCTGGTGATTTTTGCAGAGAGATGTGTTGTCTGCTTAAAAGCAATTCTCTCTGTCCGCCTGTATCTCCCTCTCTGCCTCTCTCCTGCCTGCACGATTCACAGCAGGTCAAGCAAAGGACTTCAAGTTCGGTCGAGCGCATACAACCATTCATAGTAAAGGCAGACCGGTGGCTTGCGCTCTGCGCATTTGGCGTAAAAATGGATGCGGTTCCCATAGTGACCGTCAAGGCTTGAGTCTATGCTTTTTCACTGAGAAAAGTGCTGTTTCTGGTTGAGTTGTTTATCGTTGTCCATATTTAAAGAAAACTATACACAATGGGTAGGTGAATGTTTAATACAAACCAATTAACAACCTTTTAGAATAGCACATTTGTTTAGCCCGAATGTTTGCTAGTTTTAAAAAGCTTGCACTGATTTGTTTGGGTCAGGTCGGGACAACGTTATAGCGCCAGAGCTAGTGCTACTGACTAGACAGTAGGCTAGCCTACTGTATCAGCTCTCAATTTCCTTTGTAATGGTTCAGAGAGTCGCGTTGTTCAGAATCGTCATAATAATAGTTTTAATATATCAACCCACCCCCCAAAACTAGATTAACAATATAGTAGAGTTTGTCAATATCAACCCCACCTGACGCTACAGAAGGTGCATTAGCGTATAGCTCCGTCAGTGGGTCTTTGACTAAATGCGTACAGTATAGCGAATGTGTGTGTCCGTGTGCATGCCTGTGTGTGACGGTGCCTCCGGTTCTCACGAGTTCGTCCATGCAGAATAGACAAGTTTATGAACAACTTGTAACTCTCGCATCACAACGATTAATAGTTCAATCAAGACTAAAATGGTCAAAATGTCATGCAGACACAGCTCTTACATCAGGACGGTCCAAAAGGGAATGCCGCTAGTGAGCGTTATTCATTTATCGACTCCAGTAAGCCAGTAAATAACAACCTTCCATTGCGTGTTAAGCTGTAGGGTACACACAGTTAGCCTATGGGACGTTCAGAGTGTCAATGGTGTGCTTGTACTGTATGTCTGTGAGAATAGTTTGTGTGTGTGTGTGTGTGTGTGTGCGTCAGAGTGTGTGTCAGTGAGAGAGTGTGTGTGAGTGTGTGTGCGTCAGAGTGTGTGTCAGTGAGAGAGTGTGTGTGAGTGTGTGTGCGTCAGAGTGTGTGTCAGTGAGAGAGTGTGTGTGAGTGTGTGCGCGTCAGAGTGTGTGTCAGTGAGAGAGTGTGTGAGTGTGTGCGCGTCAGAGTGTGTGTCAGTGAGAGTGTGTGAGTGTGTGTGCGTCAGAGAGTCCCACCCTATGTGCCCTTTCACTCCATTCCCCCCCGTCAGGGCACACGTCTCCTCCTCCCTCTTCCCCTCCTCCCTCTTCCTCTACACGTCTCCCAGCACGGAGGCATGGCCAGGGACCATCTGATAGGAACAGAGCTGGCCACAGTGAACCCTCTGAGGTCAAGGGTGCGTGTTCGCTCCTCTCCGAGTTCCTAAACTGCTCCTTGTGTGCCCGAAAGCGACTCTCGGCAGGAACCTCGCCTGACTAGGTTGTCCTTAAGGAACCTATGACACCCACAGACTCTGCAGTCACCCCGGAACCCAGGCTTGATATCGAATGCTTCAGACTAAACACCATTAGCTAAATACTGGAAGCTTTACTCATTAATCTATGGAGTGTGGCATGCAGAGATTTTTTTTTTGATATGGGTTGCATCATGCCATAGTAGATTAGGCCTTTCCATATCAGGAGCGTAGCCAGAATTATAATTTTTTTGGGACGTCTCATCTTAAAATGAAGGGGCCATTATAAAAAGAGAAGATATATACTGTATATATATTAACAATTCACAAAACAACTAAATTTTTTATTGTAAGCAATCAGAAATCTGGGGGGCCTGTCGTGTAAATGAGCGGGCCCAGGCCCCCACCAGAACACCTCGTAGCTACGCCCCTGCTTCATACCATACAGTCACTGTATAGCCAACAGCGATCTCGTAATAAGTCTGAACATACTAAGACGTTCCTACTCCTATAGGAGAACCAGAGGGGGAGAGAAAAAACGACAGTGTATGAATATGAGTCAGGTGGCTGAGCGGTTAGAGAATCGGGCTAGTAATCAGAAGGTCGCTGGTTCGATTCCTGGCCGTGTCAAATGACGTTCTGTCCTTGGGCAAGGCACTTCACCCTACTTGCCTCGGGGGGAATGTCCCTGTACTTACTGTAAGTCGCTCTGGATAAGAGCGTCTGCTAAATGACTAAATGTAAATGTAAATATTTAGATCATGCTTAATACAGCCCGATTGAATGCCATTATGTTAATGATGGTTAATGATAGGATCCAAGCCTCTGTCCAATAGACTTAGATCACATTCAATATCATTATCCTCCATTAGGCCTGTTTCTCTCTTTGTGGGGTCGTGCAGTGATGTTTATTCATGAATGCTTCCAGGGGATGGATTGTGGGAGAGTGTGAACGAGGAGGACATCAGCATGACCCTGGACAGCCCTCCGCGCTACCCTCTGCCTGTGGAGATCCAGCAGGTATGCTCTCTGTCTCTCGGCTCCCCTACGGGCTCTGGACGGTCAGAATGGTCATTAGCACATCACAGATGCAGCAGTCGTCTCTACTGATATTTCAAACATGACTGTGACATTGTAAACACTATCATGAGTTCACTGAAGGCTATGGTGTGTGTGTATGCGTGTGTGTGTTTGAGTTCCGGTTATGCTCATTGTGTTCAGAGGAGATAGCTGACAACAACAATGGACCCCTAGCAGAGTGTGAGAGTACCGTGCCCCACTCAGGCAGGCAGTCACCCCCCCCCCCTGCTCACCTTTCTCTGTGTCTATGAATCTCTATCATTTTTTCTCTCCCTCTGTCTCTCTCCCTTTCTCTTTAGTTCTTTCTCTCTGTCTCTCTCTCTCTCTTTCTTTCTCTCACACACATACACCACGCACACATACACACACGCGCACACACTCCCTGTGTCGCCAGCCCTCCCTCTCCCACCCACTCAGATTTCAATCAGCCTGTAAAATACTGGATGTTCTGGGCTTAGACCCCTGTGGAGAGAACCCTTCAGCTCCATTTATTGGAGAGAGAGAGAAAAAAATGGAGCGAACGAAAACACAGAAGAGAAGCGGAGCAGACAGCAACACTATGTGCCAATGTGGGAGTTATAGGAGGTGAAATAGCATGCCCATTTAAGTGCTGTTAATCCTGGGGAGCTGGAGGGAATGATGGCTCACCGCTGAGAGGAGACCACTTTGTCAGGGCAAACACACACTCACACACACACGTACATGCATGCACACACACACACATATATATATATATACTGGCAGGCCCCTTCAAAGGTAGTCCCACATGCTCACTCTCAATCACACACACACAATGGCTGTTTCGGTTTAACTGTTAGAGCTGGATGGAATGATTGAAAATGCTATTTATTTCATTTTGTTTCATTTGTCTGGCTCATTATTTTGTTGAGCGGAGTTTTAAAATGTCACGCCACCTCCAAGACTGCATGGTGCTCTTTTGTATCGCAATTAGCAGAAAACAAAGTGAAATATTCCTAAATAGAAGTCGGAATATGATGTTCCGCCGCGGATGCGGTGAAAACCTCTTGTACTCAAGGAAGCGTTTAATACTTCCTGTTCCTTCCTGAACAGACTTGGTCTGCGAGGCGTCCAAACACACAGGTACCAGGACACGGCGTTCACCCTCCGCACACGGACACACCTCCGCACGACTGCGGACGCGCTCACGCTCGCACGCTTTCCACAACAACAACAACAGCAAACGACACGCACACGCTGGTGCACGTGCACCGAGCGTGGCCTTGTTCGCCCTGCTGAAGAATCCCATCAGCGTTAGATTGGAGAGTGACATCTAGAGCACGCCAGGACCCACCAGGGAGAGAGACGCTCGGTGCAGGCCACACGAAAGCATCTCACACAGGCGGAGTAACAGGAGACACGTTTCTTAAAAGGCCCTTGTTTTGGTGAAGCCTTCGCATGTTAGGGGACATGCATGCACGCTCTACCTGGCTCTTGGGGCTCATGAATACTTAAAAGGGGAGATTATTTTGCTTGCTGGCACATTTCGGAGGACGTGAGCTAGCTCCCGGCTGTCCCTGTCTCACTGTTTGTCTGCGTGGCCCACAGGAGAGCTCACGGCACAGACAGTAACCCACCCCCACACCCTGGCCTGGGTCACAGACTGTAACCTGCCCCCACCCCCACACCCTGGCCTGGGTCACAGACTGTAACCTGCCCCCACCCCCACACCCTGGCCTGGGTCACAGACTGTAACCTGCCCCCACCCCCACACCCTGGCCTGGGTCACAGACTGTAACCTGCCCCCACCCCCACACCCTGGTCTGGCCTGGGTCACAGACTGTAACCTGCCCCCACCCCCACACCCTGGTCTGGCCTGGGTCACAGACTGTAACCTGCCCCCACCCCCACACCCTGGTCTGGCCTGGGTCACAGACTGTAACCTGCCCCCACCCCCACACCCTGGCCTGGCCTGGGTCACAGACTGTAACCTGCCCCCACCCCCACACCCTGGTCTGGCCTGGGTCACAGACTGTAACCTGCCCCCACCCCCACACCCTGGCCTGGCCTGGGTCACAGACTGTAACCTGCCCCCACCCCCACACCCTGGCCTGGCCTGGGTCACAGACTGTAACCTGCCCCCACCCCCACACCCTGGTCTGGCCTGGGTCACAGACTGTAACCTGCCCCCACCCCCACACCCTGGTCTGGCCTGGGTCACAGACTGTAACCTGCCCCCACCCCCACACCCTGGTCTGGCCTGGGTCACAGACTGTAACCTGCCCCCACCCCCACACCCTGGTCTGGCCTGGGTCACAGACTGTAACCTGCCCCCACCCCCACACCCTGGCCTGGCCTGGGTCACAGACTGTAACCTGCCCCCACCCCCACACCCTGGTCTGGCCTGGGTCACAGACTGTAACCTGCCCCCACCCCCACACCCTGGCCTGGCCTGGGTCACAGACTGTAACCTGCCCCCACCCCCACACCCTGGTCTGGCCTGGGTCACAGACTGTAACCCACCCCCACACCCTGGCCTGGGTCATAGACAGGGATGTGTGTGTGGCAGGGATGTGTGTGTGTGTGTGTCTGTAGTCCGTACGGTCCCCTAAAGGGAGACGGTTAGCGAGGACTTGGAGTCGTCTTCCGCGTGGTCCATGTGTGAGGGTTCATGTGTGAGGGTCCATGTGTGAGGGTCCATGTGTGAGGGTTCATGTGTGAGGGTTCATGTGTGAGGGTTCATGTGTGAGGGTCCATGTGTGAGGGTTCATGTGTGAGGGTTCATGTGTGAGGGTTCATGGCTGATCTGCTGTGGATCTTGCTGTCGTGTTGGGGTCCCTCTGGAGAACACAGAACACTCCTGTGTCACTTTTAGTGGAGCTCACTTGGGTGGGTGAATTAGAAACATTCCCTCTCTCCCTCTCCTCCTTCTGCCCTCTCTCCCTCTCTTTTTCGCTCTCCCTCCCTCCCCCCACCCCCCATATCCTCTTTCCGTGTAAACGCAGGTCAACTCCCCTCCATCTTCTATGAGTTCTTCCGTGCCTCTGTTGACCAGTCGACAGTGGGCCCTCTCCTTCCCCTCCTCATCCCTTCTTTCCTCCATCCATTTTTCATGTGAGCGTGGCAAAGACTTCCAGAGGGGAGGGAGAAAAGAGATGGAGCCTCCCAGGAGGTCCTACTGAGCCGCACCATGGTGCCCACTCTTCCTCTCACTCTCTCTTCCTCTCCCTCTCTCACTCGCCATCCCTCCCTCCCTCCCTCTGTGAATAATAGATTGTTTCAAGCCAGACACGCGCGTCCTTTTTTGTCTCCTCCTTACCTCAGGAGGTCGGGGGATAATGGTGGCACATGTGTTATGCGTTCGCTCTGATTAGTGTATCTCAGACTCCCCACCTCTCCTTCTCTCATACTCTCCCTCCCTCCCTGTCTCCGTCTCTCTCCCTCCCTGTCTCCCTGTCTCTCTCCCTCCCTGTCTCCCTGTCTCTCTCCCTCCCTGTCTCCCTGTCTCTCTCCCTCCCTGTCTCCCTGTCTCTCTCCCTCCCTGTCTCCCTGTCTCTCTCCCTCCCTGTCTCCCTGTCTCTCCCCCTCCCTGTCTCCCTGTCTCTCTCCCTCCCTGTCTCGCTCCCTCCCTGTCTCCCTGTCTCTCTCCCTCCCTGTCTCCCTGTCTCTCTCCCTCCCTGTCTCCCTGTCTCTCTCCCTCCCTGTCTCCCTGTCTCTCTCCCTCCCTGTCTCCCTGTTTCCCTCTCTCCCTGTCTCCCTTGTTCCCCTCTCTCCCTCCCTCCCTCTCTCTCTCTCTTGTGCTCTCTTCCCATCCTCCAGTCACCTCTTGTGCCCTCAGTCAGTTTGTGTTTTCAACCTTTTCTCTTCTTCTCTGATGATTCTCTCTCTCTGTCTTTGTCTGTGTTGTTCTCAAGTAAACTATTGAATCATAAATTGATTGTATGGATTGGAATGGTGATCAGGCGGCACAAGGCATGGTAAACGAGAGCATTTTGGAGTGCCGAACCAAACTGTAGAACTGGATGGTTGATGGTTAATGCTGATGGGTTGGTCTTAGGACATCGTATTAATTGCTTGAATAGTCAATATTTCATATGTGGGGTGCTTTTAATACAGATGTATCATTTATTATAGCTGGTATATAGATATCTCAGCCTTCTCTCTGTGCCCATCCCCCCTTAACTTACACCTCAGTCTCTTCATCCACCTGTCTGCCTCTTCCTCCCTCTCCTCTTCCATCCTCACCTCTTCCCCCTCTTCCTTCTCTCTGTCCTCCTCCTCCTCTGCTGCAGGCTGGGTGTGTTTGTTTCCGTGCTGTGTCGTGCCAGCACCCCCGTGTTTGGATGTGATGTGATGCGTGATGTGATGCCTGTGTGAGCGCCGGTCGAGCGGCGGCAGACAGGCAGCCAAAGGTGATTGTTTCCCTGCCACTGCCCTTTCCCTCCCGCTCCACGCCAAGGAGCAAGGAGCTGCAGCAGCCAGCCAGCCGGACACCAAAACTCGCTTTTTCGCGAACTAGCCAGGCGTCAAACATGGCCCCCCCCCCCCGTCCTCTGTCTGCATAAACCCCACCCCTTACCCACTTTAGACCCCCCCCCCAGGCCCATTCAGTTACCCCACCCCTCTGCTCCCTCTAGCCCTCGACCTGTTATACCCACCTTGCACATTTCTCCTCTTCCCCCTCCTTCTTTCTCTCTGTCCTCCTCTTCTGTCCCCTCCTTCTCCTCTTCCTACATTCTCCTCTCTTTGTTCTCTACATCCTGGGCTCCTCCTCTTCCTCTTTGGCTCCTCCTCTTCCTCCTGAGCTCTTCCTCCTGGCTTTCTCCTGCTGGGGGGGGGGCGAAATAATTCTGGGTTTTAATTAAATCACCAAAGACTTGGAGCACTAAAGTGCAGCTGGGATCAGTGTTGGGACCATGTCTTCTGATGTGTGTCTGCATATTTGAAGTGTTGTCTGCCGCCAGGGAAAGGTTTGTGAAACACGACTAATTGTGCGTGTTTCGTCCACGAGTGCCACCCCTTTACTCCTCTGGATAAACAAAACATTGGTGACTTGAATGTGCCTGAGGGGTCTTCAATCTCAAGGTTATTATCCATCTTGTGCTAATTAATCGAGACTAACTTTTACTGCAGGCGTGATCACTCGATCATTATTGGAACAAAATAATCAGGACACGCAGTTGGAATACAATAAAACAGGTGTAATGTGTAATATTTACATACAGCTTTCTCTAACTTAAAATAGAAAAATAATGTTGTGATTGACATGTTACAGTGTAAAGAAGAATAGTTTTAGTGACATTAGTAATGAGAGCTCAGCAGCAGTGGTGGAGGAGGTTGAGTTTGGAGAAGGAACCGCTATACACCAACTTGGACATTTGGGTCACGGGCGGTTTCAGTCCCGGTTTGAGAACCGTTATACCCCTTATAGATACCCCCAAACACTCCCTCCCGCCCTCATATAGATA
>NW_026911402.1:0-16581 GCF_963692335.1 Osmerus eperlanus | reverse complement strand
GAAGAGAGGAGAGGAGGGGAGGGGAGGGGAGGGGGGAGGGGAGGGGGGGGGAGGCTAACAGGGTCCAGATGTCAGACCACAGGTTCAGCCTCTGAGGGTAAATTTAGGATTATTCAGCTCCTCCTCCAGGTGCCCACAAACCCATCTACAGTACATACACACACACCCACCCCACACACACACACCCCCCACACACACACCCCACACACACACACACACACACCCCACACACACCCACCCCACACACACACACCCCCCACACACACACCCCACACACACACACACACACACCCCACACACACCCACCCCACACACACACACCCCCCACACACACACCCCACACACACACACACACCCCACACACACCCACCCCACACACACACACCCCCCACACACACACCCCACACACACACACACACACACCCCACACACACCCACCCCACACACACACACCCCACACACACACACCCCCCACACACACACCTTACACACACACACACACACCCCCCACACACACACCCCACACACACACACCCCACACACACACACCCCACACACACACCCCACACACACACACCCCACACACACCCCACACACACACCCCCCCACACACACACCCCACACACACACACCCCACACACACACACCCCACACACACACACCCCACACACACACACCCCACACACACACCCCACACACACACACCCCACACACACACTTACTCTACATCCCATGTACACATAAAGCCATCCACAAACACACAATCCACAGCGCAAACATGCACACATCCCCCTCACGACCCATCCACACAGTCAGATGTGTACACAGCACATGCACCCACAGTTAAATAAACAGGGACCAGCATCAGCACCATACACTCACCACACACCAACAAAACTCACAGGGCCCCATTCACAAACACAAACACACACACACACACACACTGTAAAGTTCCTCTGTGTGTCTCCCAGGTCTAATGAAACAACCTAACCCTGAGTGGCTGAGCAGTTTTAAGAGGCCTCTACTCATCCTGAATCTGACTGTCTTCCTCCTCCCTCTCTCCATCTCTTCCTCCTCCTCCATCTCTTCCTCCTCCTCCCTCTCTCCATCTCTTCCTCCTCCTCCCTCTCTCCATCTCTTCCTCCTCCTCCCTCTCTCCATCTCTTCCTCATCCCTCTCTCCATCTCTTCCTCCTCCCTCTCTCCCTCTCTCCATCTCTTCCTCCTCCTCCATCTCTCCATCTCTTCCTCTCCATCTCTTCCTCCTCCTCCTCCCTCTCTCCATCTCTTCCTCCTCCTCCCTCTCTCCATCTCTTCTTCTTCCTCCTCCTCCATCTCTTCTTCCTCCTCCTCCATCTCTTCCTCCTCCCTCTCTCCATCTCTTCCTCCTCCTCCCTCTCTCCATCTCTTCCTCCTCCTCCTCCTCCCTCTCTCCATCTCTTCCTCCTCCTCCTCCCTCGCTCCATCTCTTCCTTCTCCCGCTCTACATTTCCATCCCCTCTCCCTCGCTATTCTCCCCTCTGCCTCCCTTCCTTCCCCCCCTGCTTTCCTCCTCAGTTTCAGTGCTACCCTCCACTCAAAACACTCGCAGCGTCCAAGAGGAGCTTATATATACTTAATGCTGTATATATAGTCACCTATCTCTATATGTAAAGATGGATAGAGTGTGAGAGAGAGAGAGAGAGAGACGATACACTCCATTAATCATACAGTATTTCAACCCCTCCATCCCTCTCTCTTTCATTCTCTCTCTTTGCTTTGCTCTCCCGTTTGAAATCTTTATGACACTTTTGGACTAGAGGGGCTTTGACAGCACAGAGCCTGTTCTGTCTGCTGTGTGTGGTGTGTGAGGGGGGGGGGACAGAGAGGGAGAGAGACAAAGGAAAGAAAGAGTGTGCATGTCACAGTGTAGAGTTCACAATATTTTGGCGGTTTCCCCTCCCCTTCATCCCTCCCCTCTTCCCTCCTTCAACCCCAACCCCCCCTCCATCCATCCCTCCCTCGCTCCCTCCCTCCATCTCGGGGCGTCATAATGTTCTGCCTCTGTCTGATGGATCACAGCAGAGGTTTCCTGACTTTTCCATGCTACCAGTATGTCAGGGTGTGTGTGTGTGTGTGTGTGTGTGTGTCAGCGTGACAGGACAGCATATGTGCTGTGTTGTAACTTAGCGCTGTGTGATGTAGAATCACAGGAAAGTTGTTTTCTCTCCATCTTCATGAGCATGTCTTACAACCAATAGGTAAAAGGTTTGTGTGTGAGATTGTGTCTGTGTGCGTGTGTGTGTGTGTGTGTCAGGGTGATGGCCACACACACTCAGCCCGGAGGAGGTGTGTGTGTGTGTGTGTCAGGGTGATGGCCACACACACTCAGCCCGGAGGAGGTGTGTGTGTGTGTGTGTGTCAGGGTGATGGCCACACACACTCAGCCCGGAGGAGGTGTGTGAAGCGAAGAGTGTGTCCGTGCGAGGGGGTAATGGTGTGTGTCTGGAGTGGCCTGATGCCTGACTTCCAGGGGTTTGGAGTGGAGAGGGGGGAAGCACTGGGCAGGGCAGCCAGGCAGAGAGCTCCTTCCTGGGGCTGACGTTGATCAAGTGAGGGGGTATTTTTAGGTCCGCCCCCGGGGGAACACACACGTCAGAGTCTCAAACTCACCCACTCCTGATGAGCACCCTCTCACTGCAATCTGCCCAGTCTGTGTGTGTGTGTGTGTGTCTGTGTGTGTGTGTGTGTGTGTGTGTCTGTGTGTGTGTGTGTATGTCTGTGTGTGTGTATGTCTGTGTGTGTGTGTGTGTGTCTCTGTGTGTGTGTGTGTGTCTCTGTGTGTGTGTGTGTGTCTCTGTGTGTGTGTGTGTGTCTGTGTGTGTGTGTGTGTGTGTGTGTCTGTGTGTGTATGTCTGTGTGTGTGTATGTCTGTGTGTGTGTGTGTGTGTCTCTGTTGTGTGTGTGTGTCTCTGTGTGTGTGTGTGTGTCTCTGTGTGTGTGTGTGTGTCTCTGTGTGTGTGTGTGTCTCTGTGTGTGTGTGTGTGTGGTTGATGGAGAAGCCAAGACGAGGGTAAATAGTATACATAGAGAGAAGTGATAGAAATGTAATTAAAGTGATGTTGAGAGAGAGAGACGTGCAGGTCTACAGCAGATACAGAGGTTTGAGTGGACGTGTGGTGTGTGTGTGTGTGTGTGTGTGTGACTGTGGCTTGACTGTCACAGAACCTAACTTAGAGCTACACCATTATGGTCAGCTACCCTGGACCCTAGCTACCAAGTACACACACACACACACACACACACACGCAAACACACACGGAACAACAAAAACATCATCCAGACCAGCGTCTTTATTTACAGATACAGTTTTAGCTCATCTGTGTGTGTGTGTGTGTTGGATCAGAAAGACTTTCTAGCTGCTCGTTTGGATCAGACAGAGTTTCCATGTTTTAGGAACAGCTGACCTCAAACACGTTTAAAAACAACACACAAATTCATATGACCACGCCAAAGGGACTCTGTGTGCGTGTGAATTCTCATTTCTTCTCCTCTCTTCTCCTCTCTTCTCCTCTCCTCTCTTCTCCTCTCCTCTCTTCTCCTCTCTCCTCTCCTCTATTCTCCTCTCTCCTCTCTTCTCCACAGGTTCAGGGTCGTTAGTTATTGTCAGAATCCAAGTGTGGACCCAAAAGCAGACTCCAAAAATAAGTGTCTTAACTCCTTTTATTGGCAGTAGAATATATATATTATATGCAAAAAGTAGATAGTCAAAAGCAAAACCAAGGAACTCTAACCCTGTGCATGTGAGAGAAAAACTAAGCACAGAACTAAGAATCCAAGCCACTTAAAAAGCACAGAACAAACAAGGCACAGGTGAAACAATATGTCATAATGAGAACAGATTAACAGAACCAAAAACAAGAAAACACAGCGAGGGCCTCTGGTGACCAACAAAGGGTCACAACCCTGACAATATGACTTCTGTTATGCCAGTTGTAGTTGGGCTAGCCCAGGACACAGTCTGGCCTGTCACAGAGAGGCTACCACCTGAGGCCCAGTGGCCTCCGTGACCAGTGTGAACAGACGTCATTACCATGACAACTCTCCGCTGACCCTCATTATGGGATAACGGACGGCTGCTCTGGTACCAGAAGGGATAAAAATGGATCACTCTAATGATGACTTTCCATAAACTCGGAATGGCTCTGCCGTTTACTACTGCTCAGTGTCAGCGCTTCAGGAGGAAGGGAGGGAGGGGAGGGAGGGAGGGAGGGAGGGAAGGAGGGGTCACTGGGAAGAAAAGTTAAAGAAAAGAAAGAAAATGAGAATGGGAGAAAAGTGAAATAATTGTGTAAATGATTAGATTAAGAGACCAAATGAGTTCTCCAGTTGGCACGGAAATGAACAGGCTGAGGTCAGCATTCCTGCCAATTAGTATAGAGAGAGAGAGAGAGAGAGAGAGAGAGAGAGAGAGAGAGAGAGAGAGAGAGAGAGAGAGAGAGAGAGAGAGAGAGAGAGAGAGAGAGAGAGAGAGAGAGAGAGAGAGAGAGAGAGAGAGAGAGAGAGAGAGAGAGAGAGGAGAGAGAGAGAGAGAGAGAGAGAGAGAGAGAGAGAGAGAGAGAGAGAGAGAGAGAGAGAGAGAGAGAGAGCAATAGACAAAGCGAAGCAAGGGGTAATGAAAGGGGGAGAGAAAATGAGGGGGGGGATAGGAAAAGAAGGAACACAGGAAAGAGAAAACCTACTGTCCACTCCCTCCTCCTCTCCACCTCCTCCTTTCCCTCTCCTCCTCCTCTCCCCCTCCTCTCCTCTCCCCCCTCCTCATCTCTCTCCATCCAGTTCTAAGCCAGCGAGTATCATGTTTCTAGCTAAACTGTATTATGTATGGAGGGGCTCTTACAGGGGCTTACACTCCCCCTCTCTCTACCTCCATCCCCCCTTCCTCCTTTTCCCCGTCTGTGTCTTTTCTCGCTGTTTCTCATCCCCCTCTCATTCCCTCTCATTCCCTCTCTACCTCCCCCTTCTCATTCTCTCTCTCGCTCTCCTTTTTTCTCTCGCTATCCCTATGTTATGACTACCACATGTCCCTGTGTGTGTGTGTACTTGTGAGGAACCCCATGCTGTTCCTCCCACCTCTGAGAACTGTAGCTCCACAGAGCAGCAGAGTTCATGAAGCCCTCAGATAAAAGACCCCCTACACACCACAAATACACACACACGCGCACACACACACACCACTCCACACACACACCACACGCGCACACACACACCACCACTCCACACACACACCACACGCACACACACACGCCACTCACACAACACACACACCACACGCGCACACACACACCACACAACACATGCACACTCACACCACACGTTGCACACACCACACCACACACACACACTCTCACATACACACCATGAGGACGTCTCTACGTAATCTCCTCACACACACACACCACACACACTCTCCCCTCGCTCCCTCACCAGGCAGTGGTGAGCGGCTGGCTCAGAGTAGTGGTGTGGTTCAGAGTACAGGTGGTCCCTAAACCAACGCCAGACGCCCACCGTGATGTCACTGCAGGGTTCACTCTCTCTCTCTCTGGGGGTCACAGGTCACAGATGGACCGCAGCTCATTGGTCCCTTTCACCCTCACTTCCTGGTAGGGGGCCTCAGTCTGAGTGTGTGTGTGTGTGGGGGGGGGTGTCCTTATTGTGAAAAATGAAAAAGAGAGAAAGTTTTGATCGGAGGTGTTCAAACAATGACCATCAGAGAGAGAGGAGAGGGGGGGGACTAGAGAGAGAACATTAGAGAGAGAGGGCTATTGAAGGAAAGAGAAAGAGAGAGGGCTATAGAAAGAAAGAGAAAGAGAGAGGGCTATAGAAAGAAAGAAGTAGAGAGAGAGGGAGAGGGAGAACAATGTTGGGGTCAGAGGGGGTAGCTGTTTGCAGGTGCAGTTCACCCCCTGTTTTTTGTGGCTCAAAGACAAACTGTTTATTTTAAGTGTTTATTTTAGGAGGTTGTGTGTGTGCGTTTGTGTGCTTAAAAGAGGAAATGAATTATGCTTGGGAACGCCTGGGGTTGCTGTCTTCAACCTGAGTAATGCTTTTACACACATACACACAGAGAGTACACTGTGTCTGGCACATACACCTACACACACACACACACTTCTGTTAAGCCTCCCCTCGCTGGCAGGCTCAGTTTTGGCTGAGAGGATTTAGGTAGTACAAGTCTGAGAGCTTAAGCCAGACCTTGCAGGCCCTGGTCTGATCCTGCATCCTCAACACCACATGTGGAACTAATGAGAGGGAGAGGAAGAGGAAGAGGAGAGGGAGAGGGAGAGGAGGAGGAAGAGGAGAGGAGAGGAGAGGAGAGGAGAGGAGGAGAAGGAGAGGATAAGGAAGAGGAGAGGGAGAAGGAGAGGAGAAGGAGAGGAGAAGGAGAAGGAGAAGGAGATGGAGATGGAGATGGAGATGGAGGAGAAGGAGAAGGAGAAGGAGAAGGAGAAGGAGAGGAGGAGAAGGAGAGGAGAGGAGAAGGAGAGGAGAAGGAGGAGAGGAGAGGAGAGGAGAAGGAGAGTAGAGTAGAGTAGAGTAGAGGAGAGGAGGAGAAGGAGGAAAAAGAAGACATGAAGTAGAGGACTGGAGAGAGGGAGGGGAGGGGGATGGGGCTAAAAGGGAAGATGCAGAGAAGAGAGGAGACGGGGTGAATTGAAGAATAGGAAAGGAAGAGAAGAGAGGAGAGGATAGTTCCCCTGACAGTGTGAATGTGTGTGAATCTGGCACAGTCTCTCTGTGCCAGATTCACACACATCTGTGTGTGTGTTGTGAGGTGATCCAAGGACTGGATTTGGGGTTTGAAGGAGTGGAGGGGAGCAGAGCGGGGGCTGGGGGGGCTATTAGAGCTGAGGCTGGGATTGGGGCCGGGACCGAGGCCGGGGCAGTAGAATGTTTGTCTAAGTGTTTTATAGCCCCCCTCTCCTCTCCCTAAGTGGCTTGTTAACAAGCTGAGGAACACATGAACACAGCCAGCCTACACACACCTCTCACACATGAACACAGCCAGCCTACACACACCTCTCAACAGGACACCTGCCAGACACACACCGCCCCTGAGAGAGTGTATGTGTGTGTGTGTGTATGACTATTCTATATACTGTCCCCAACATATTTTCCTTCCTTCGGCGTTTTACAGCCAAGGTCCAATTTATCTAACCCAGCTGTCACACACACACACCTGGCTGTCACACATGCAGCGCACCCACATACACACGTCACACACACACACCTGGCTGTCACACATGCAGCGCACCCACATACACACGTCACACAAACGGGCCACACAGTGCTGACACGCTGACGGGGTGACCCAGCGAGCAGAGAGCCAGTGTTTAGGTTACAAAGGCATGTGGCAGATGGCCACAAATGAGCTCCTTAACCCTCGTGCTGCCTTCGGGTCACATGACCCAAAGGTTCCCAACGAACCATCGTTGTGTTTACCCAATTTTACCCAATACAAAAACAAATAAAAATAATTTTCTTTTAACCTTCGCAATATGGGGGTCTGAGACAGCCCAACGGTTAAAAGAAAATGCTTCACTTTGTTTTTGTATGCGGTAAAGTTGTCGCAATACGACGGTGGGTCACAATGACTGATGGGTCAGAATGACCCGAAGAGAACACAAGGGTTAAGGAACCAGGACTGGAGCTACGCACCCTGGCTGTTCCCCTCACTGTACACCACACAGCACACACACACACACACACATACACACACACACACACACACACACACACACACACACTAGACACACATAAACAGCACTCATACTCTCCCCACGCATACTCCACACACACACACACACTGCTCGTTAAGGCCTGGGCTTGTCTCTCTCTATTAAACTCATTAGTAGACTGGTTCTTTCTCTGGCTGTTACTGAACTGGCAGAGGGGTGTCTGTACTGGGGGAGGGAGGGGGGCTGGAAGGAGAGAAGGATGGAAGTAGGAGATATGGGTGGGTAGGAGAAGGGAGGAAGGAATGAGGGAGGGAGGCAGAGGTGAAGTGAGGGAGAACGAGGGAGGGAACGAGGGAGAGAGGGAGGGAGGGAGGGAGGGAGGGAGGGAGGGGAGAGGTGAGGGGAGGAAAGCAAACAGAAGCAGACCAACCATCACATTTTAGTGTTGGGCCTCGCGGGAGAGAGACAGGGGTATGGTGGGGTGGAAGGGAAGGGCGGGTCCTGTTCCACTCCACTGGATCTCCTCTGTGATTAGTTTCCTTATTCTCTCCCTCTACCCCAGGCCCTCACTTACCTCAACCCCCACCTCCCTCTACCCCAACCCCTGCCCCTACCCCATTCCCACCTACCCCTACCCCAGCATCCACCTTCCTCTAATACAGCAACAGCTACCCCCAAACACGCTCACACACGGTACACACAAACACAGACGCATCAAGAGACGTCATCAGAGCAGAAGGGTGTGTACAGACACACACTCCCTCAACCCTCACAGCACAGTGTAGTACTGTAGATGTGTGTGTATAATCTCTCTCTCTCTCTTCCCCAGACTCAAAATCGGATGAAACTAATGGCTGACAACTATGAGGATGAACATCTCAAGGCGTCGTCCAACTCAGACCAGACCAACCACAAGCCCTCCCCAGACCAGGTGAGACCCCAGGCCTGAGGCCCCAGCCGTGGCTGCAGTGTGAACTCCAGCCCCAGGCTCCATGTCAGGCCTGGTGTCGGCCTGGAAGCACAGCAGGCATCATGTGTTCTCTCTCTTCTCTTTAAGTGTCTCCTGGTTTGTAGTCTCTCTACCTCCTTTCTCTCTGTTTGCTCTCCACCTTTACTGCACGTGTCTAAAATCTGTCTCCCCCCACTCTCTCTGTTCTTCTTTCTTGATATTTTATTCAGTCTGTCTTTTTATTGCTCTCTCTGCCTCTCCCTCTCTTTCTCTCTCCCTCTCTCTCTTTCTCTCTCCCTCTCTCTCTCTTTCTCTCTCTCTTTCTCTCTCTCTAGTTTAATTCCTCCCAAGTGCTCCTAGTGCTTAAGAGCTGGTTAACAGGCTCTCGTCGTTACAGCCAAACATCAACAACAGGAAATTACATCTTTCACGTCCAATAAACTGCAGCACCCTCTGCCCATAACCGCTCCTATTATTTCATATTAGGCAACAAAAAGCATTTGGGCACACACACACACACACATAGGCATGAGATACACACAGCACGCAGTAACACACTCACGCACCAATTCACACACACTGGGCCCCAGTCCAGTCACACACACACATGTTCACATATACACACACACAGGTACACGCATGTACACACACACAGTTTCAGCAGAGCATTATTTAGCTTGACACCTCCTAAGCTAGGGACCTAATCCAGTTAGGGAAAGGTCCGGAAAGAGATGACATGGTGCAGGGAGGAATGGAGAGCGACGCAGAGACAAGGAGACTGCCTGGTAGAGCTGGGGTTTGTCACAAAACAAGCCATGGTGTCAGGATTCTGTTAGAGAGAATGTAGGTCCTCCTAATTGTACTGTTCAACACACTTACACGTTCAAACACACACACACACACACTTTCAGACAGACAGACTGACACAAAACCACATTCCCATTGGCCACAGGTTGACCTCATTAAGAGAACATGTTCTGTCTGTCTCTCTCCCTCTCTCTTTTTTCTCTGTCTCTGTCTCTCTCCCTCCCTCTCTCCCCCTTTCTCTCTGTCTCTCCTCTCCTCACGTCCCTGGTGTCTCCATGTATGCATTGTGCTGCTCTCTCCTTTCCCCTGACAGCTGTGATGTACCATGTTACTAACATGTCTCTTTCTCTCCTTGCTGGTACTGCTGGGTGAGTGTGGTCGGATCCAAACCTGTTTCTATTACCTAACCTCCTCTTCTCTAACCACACGCTGCCCCACCGGACCTCACTAACCAATAGGATGACGAGGAGGGCATCTGGGCCTAGCCAATCACATGCCTTCTCTCTCTCTCCCCGACGTTTGTTCAGAAGGGTGAGCTGTCAGCCTCGTTCGGTCGTCGTGTCGTTTTTCCGTTTCCACTTTCTTCTTTATCGCGTTCTTTCCATCGTGGGACAATGGCTTCTTCTGTTTCCATACGTTCATCTTCTGTAAAACCTTTTAGATTTTTTTCACTCCTCTTTTTCTCATTTCAGTCGATCGTGTCTGCATCCACCTGTGGTTCATACATCATCCTGATCTCTCTCTCTCTCTCCCCCTCTCCTTCTCTCTGGCTTGTTCCAGTGTTTTTATGTTTGATGTGCATGCCTGCCTGTTAGATAATCAGAACTGTGTCCGTGTGTTGTGGGGTTCAAATCCCTGGGCACCCTCATCAATCACCGTTCTGGTTCCCAACCACCTCCACTGCATGCACTGTAAAGTGAGCCCTGAACCTGGTGGGATATCTTGATATTCCCTGTGCGTCATGGAAAAATACATTTACGCTTTCTACAGTGCCTATTCAAATAAATGGCTGTCAGGTAAAATGTAATATTCACAGCTATTCACTGCTCTTCAGAAGCACTGGGCTTGGCGGTCTGAGAAACCAATACTGCCTAATGATCAATAGACCTGCTGCCCTCTCACTCACACACACACACACTTTCTCTCTTTCTCACTCTCTCTTCCTTTTTCTTTCTCCCCCCCCCTCTCTCTCTCTTCTTCTCTCTCTCTCGCTCTGACACACTTTCTGAGAATCACGCCTGGTCCCCTATACAGCACCTTAGGGGTTGCATGCAGGCATGTTCCCCAGTCAAACACACTCCAGTAGCAGTGTGTGTGTGCGTGTGTGTGACGTGTGTGATTTGCCACAGAGCGTTGCATTAGAACAGTGGGACTGTGTATGGAGGGGTTCGGAGTCACAGTGACTGGATGGTTGAACCAGAACTGGAGCAGAACCACTTCACCCCCCCCCCCCTTCTCCTCACATACACCCCCCTACCTCACCCTCCCCTTCACACCCCCCACCTCCTCTCCCCTTCACACCCCCCACCTCCTCTCCCCTTCACACCCCCCACCTCCTCTCCCCTTCACTTCCTCCCCTCCACTAACCCACCCCCCCCACACATCTATCAAAGGTTCTCTGCTCCCGTCCCTCTGAATGCAGTATTGATGTCGTGGCCCAGCGGGTTGTGTCACTGCGGAGGTCGCTGCTGTGTCCATGCAGTAGATCAACAGCAGCGCTCCCCTATGGGTGATCCTGGGGGTTAGGGTGTTATCACTGTACATACGGAGCTGTCTGTAGAAGCCTTCAGCCGCACACCCTGCCACTGCAGGCCTGTTAACCTGACCCGTATCAATCATCTGAGCAGTCTAAATACAAGACGACTGGCGTGTGTGTGCGTGCGCGTGCGTGTGTGTGTGTGTGTGCGTGTGTGTGTGTGTGTGTGCGTGTGTGTGTGTGTGAGGAGCTCTGAGACCCTCTTTACAAGAGCTTGGAGCCAGAGTCACTCATGGAAGTTAATGATTAGAGGAAGCATGTTTATCACCAGGATGGGTGGTCTACTCTATAGTCCTTCTTAATCTCTCCCTCCCTCCCTGTCTCTCACTCCCCCTCTCCCTGATCTCTTCATCATGACAGTGTTTGTTGTCATGACGATAGGAAGCAGGGTCGCCCCGTCTCTTGACAGTTTATTTACCCACAATGCTCGCTGATGATTGTTATTCCCAGCTCAAACCTAATCTACCGTGTAGCCGGATCTTTGGTGATTGTTCCGTAAAAGAAATATCATCAATTGCAGTTTTTTGGGGAGGGAAACCGGCTTTTAGGAGACATCGTGTGAAGCCTGAGCCATGCCTGTAACCAGACTGGGACAGTACCCAGACAACAGAACAGGCTCCAACCTCGTTCCCCTCACACTGGGCATCACTCTCTTCCTGTGCTGGTCGGGTATAAAACGGCCTGTAATAGACATTGGTCCTGGCATGATGTAATCCCCGGGGTTAGAGGGTGCAGTGTAATCGAGTGGCTTTGTACAAAGTGGGTTGGATCAGACCGTACACTGTGGTGATCCTTGTATCCCACAGCCTCAACATCCAACCACATTATTACCTACAAGCCCAAAGGACCCATGGGTGTGTGTGTCCGCTTCTTCACGATTGTAGAACATAAAAGCCAACTGCTCCTCACACACAGAACCTTCTAGAACCATGCAAATCCGTACTGAACTATACAGAACCATAGGCACAATACAGGACCCTGGGGAGCCGCACAGATGCACATTCACAGGGCTGCATTGGGCAACAGAAGGGGATGTGAGGAAGGTAGAGATGTCAGTGGGAGGGAGCAGGATGAGTGAGTGAGATGGGGGAGGCAGAGAGGCAGAAGGGAGGCAGTGAGGGGAGTGGGTTGGGGGGAGGGGTGTGACTGAGGAGTGGTCTTTGTCCAACCAGAGAGATGTGACATTTATCAGTTCTGTCCGAGCTAGAATGCTTCCTGAAGCTTCCGTCAGTCACCCAGGTCTTCAGTCTCAGCAGATAACAGCCGCATGCACTTCCCCTGACGACAGGCGGATGTAGGATCCTGTCCCGGGGGGTCAGAGGTCAACACTCTTCCCAGGTCACTGCTCTGGATGCAGGCTTCCAGGGACCTGAGGGCCAGAAGGCCGTCAGCAGGCTGGAGATAAGAGACCTGTGTGAGTGTGTTTGTGTGTGTGTGCGCATGTGTGTGTGTTATCAGGCCTGTAATCTGAGTGGGGAGGGGACTAGAAGGATGTGTTGATGTATAGATGGGTCTTCTCTCCCTGCAGCCAGGCAGGGATGAGGGGTTCCCCCGGGAACAGCTGGACGGCTTCTGCTGATAGACAGAGGGTGTGGAGATTCAGCGCAGAGCAGATGGATTCTAACTGTCAGGGTTAGGATGGGTTTTCCCCACAGTTGCAACTGTGATTTTGGTGGTTTGGTTTAGACAGATTTCATGCTCAAAGTTGCTTCTTAGAATGTTCCAGAATCTTCATCTCCTCCTCCTCTAGAATCGACCCTCACTCTTTCATTCTTGGAGGGATTATGGGTTTTTACCCCTGACGTGAGAAAGATAATCTCTTTAAATTAAGAATCTCCATTCATCCATTAAAAAACAGTTTATATTCTAGGATTAGGCCTAATCTGCGTCCCGGACCAGGATCTCAGTTTTTCTGACTGTAATCTCTCTCTCTCTCCTCTCTCTCTTTCTATCTTTCTTGAGGTGTCAGTGTTTGCTTGCTCAGTACAGAACTAGGAGAGGACACACTCAAAATAGACTAGAGATGCTAATGGCGTGAAGGAATGAGAGCATAGCAGACACACACACACTCACACACACACACACACACACACACACACTTCAGCAACTGTCTCAGTCTTGAGAAAGCCCAGCACAGACTGAGAGCTGAAATAGCCGTGTTTGTTGTTCTATGCTGTTGGCGTGTAAAGGGCACGCTTAGCTCCAACACGCCTGTCCCTCCGTGTGTCGCCGTTGGCCCGTGATGAACCCAGACACGCCCACAGGAAGTCAGACAGGAAGGAACATTCAGACATGGAGATATTTACTCAGGAGGAAATTAGAGGGAAATGTTTTCTTTAGTTTTCATGTGAAATGAAAAGTACAGTCCAGAAGGCCATCTTTAGCCGTCGTAAAGCTGAGCCGTGGTGGAAACCAGGATCACTGTCTGCTCCGCTACAGCGCAGAGAGGTCAGCGGCCTTGCCCTCGGAGGAGCTTCACACACGCACGCACGTACACACACCCAAGCACATAGGGAGTCACTCAGTCTCTGACCGTGAATCTGACTTAGTCTAACTAAGTCGTTGTACCAGGGCTTTGTGGTCGGAACATTGTTGCACTGCCCCTCTCTCTCTCTCCCTTTTCTCTCTCTCTGTCTCTCTTTCTCTCTCATGTATTCCCTCCATTTCTCTCTCCTGTCCTCCCTCCATCTCTCCCTCTATCACGTCCTCCCTCCCTCTCTCCCTCCATCTATGTGTTAATGCTCCAGTTCTGGAGCACAACGTTGGGTTCCAGCCCTTGTCGGCAGGTTCGGAAGGGAAAGCGTTTGTAATGACATTCAGTAACCCAGCGAGACCGTCAGCCATGGAAAGTCCTCCCAAAAAGCTCTATTTTAGGAGTGGGGGTCTCTGATAGCTTCCCTCACTCTGGCATTTTCCAGCAGCTCTCCTCTCTGAGTGAGAAGGAAGAGTTATTAGCCAGAAAGCTGGGTTGAAATGGAGCACATCTAGTCGGGCAGCGCAGGCTGGCTGGAACCACCTGGGACAGCTTCTGCCGTTAGCCGTTAGCCTGCTGCTGACTAGATCCCCTGCACACCTTCCATGCTCACCTAGTCTGTTGTAATGTAGCTAGTGTGTACAGACTCTCTTCTCCCTCTCCTCCTAGTCCATCTGTCCTAATGCTTTCCAGACCTGGGATCCTCAGATGGGTCACCCCCTCTACAGGCCCCCCCCCCCGAACCCCAGACCAGACCACGGCACCCCTGATCTAATTTCAGACCGCTAAGAAACGACCTCTCTCCCTTACTATTTTGTCTCCCCACCTCTCCTCTCCCCACCTCTCCTCTCCCCTGTCTTTAAGCTGTCTTAAATCTCTCTGTTCATTTAGCAGCTAACCAACCTTGGACAGGATGGAGGGAGAGAGGGAGGGGAGCTGTTCCCACCTTTCTTTTTCTCTCCTTCCATCTCTTCACCCCCTTCTGCCATCATCCCTCCCTCCCTCCCTCTCTGAGCTGCAGTGTTCTATCCGTCCATCCTTCTCTTTCTTTCTTCCAGTCCTCCTTCCCTCTCTCTCTCCATCTCTCTCAATCTATCTCTATCTATCTCTCTATCTCTCTCTATATATATATAGATATATATATCTTACTTTCTATATCTCATTCTCACTCTCTTTAGCTCGATCTCTCACTCTCTCTCTAGCTCTCTCTTCCTCTCTCTCTATTTCTCTCTCTCTCGCTCTCTCTCTATCTCTCTATCTCCCCCCCTGTTGAAAGCCCTGCTCTCTTTCCTTTACTGGCGCTATAGGAAGACCTGCTTATGAAATGCAGACATTAGCATGCTAGCCCGGGGGAGGGGGGGGGGGGGGGGGGGGAGTGCACTTATGCTGTATGGATGAGTCGTGTGTGTGTGTGTGTGTCTCTGTGTGTGTGAGTGTGATCCCAGCACAATGAATGACATGTACCCTTGTCCTGTTTTGCCTGTAGAAATCAAACAGTAGAGAAGGGTCTAATGTGCCTGTTAGTGTCGGTTGGTGTTTGTGGGGGAGGAGCTCGGAGGTTTCAGCAGGAAGGGTCAGTTAGTTTGTGCATGTACGACTTGTCTGCTATGTCCATCTTCTCCTGTCCTGCCCCTCCCTCCCCCCCCTCTGCCTGCCTCCAGTTATTAGTTACACACACTGTTAGCGCCCCCCCCCCCCCCCCACACACACACACAGAGAATGCTGAGAAGGCAGAACAGCATGTGTCAGAATGTTCCGGAAGCTCTGCTGTTAGAAAAGGAGAGGAAGAGAGATGGAGTTAAAGAAGTTGCTCTATATCTCTCCCTTGGGTGTGTGTGTGTGTGTGTGCGTCTGCATACATGTGTGTGTGGGTGTGTGTGTGTGTGTGTCTGCATACATGTGTGTGTGATTGTGTGTGTGTGTGTGTGTCTGCATACATGTGTGTGTGATTGTGTGTGTGTGTGTGTGTGTCTGCATACATGTGTGTGTGATTGTGTGTGTGTGGGCTGATGGTCTTAGACCATCATCTCCCTAAGGAGTCCATGTTATTTATACTCAAGACCAGACCTGGAACAGAGTAGGATGACAGCACTTAACTCACCCCTCCCCAACACACACACACATACACACACACACACATACCTTCCTTCTAATCTAGGGCATGTAGTAATGTAGTGTGAGAGTAACCTGATCTGGTATTTTAACATTTTATGATTTCCCATTAGAAGCAGTGTATTTGGTGCGAGCCAACAGCATAGGACATACTGTATAAGGAGTTAAAGCAAGCCTGACACACACAAACACACACGTACACACACACAGAGGTGGATGATATTGAGAGCTGTGGATGGAGGGAGAGCAGAGAGGCCTGCAGGATCATCAGTGAAATGATAGTGTCAGCAGACACCACACATCACCTGCTCTCAATATCCCCTCTGCTTGTGTGTGTGTGTGTGTCTGGGTGTGTGTGTGTGCGTGTGTGTGTGTGTCAGTAGCTGTGTGGATGTAAGAAGATCTATCTTCTTCTGGAAGAAGGCCTATGAAATACCAAGCACTTTTATGCTTTGTTCTGTTCCATCAAGTGAAAGAGGGGGGAGAAGGTGGAGGAAGGGAGGGAGAGACGGAGAGACGGAGGTAAGGAGGTGGATATAAAAAAAAAAGAAACGAGGAAATGTTCTGCAATGTTTGGCAAAGCTCCATCTCCTGCTCCATCAGGCCCCTCTCCCTGCAGATTGTCCCCAGCCAGGTTGAGCCAAAACTGGGCATGTCAGATAACCTTCCCCCCTCCCCAGTAGGCTCAGAGAGATAGAGAGAGACAGAGGGACAGAGAGAGACAGAGAGGGACAGAGAGGGACAGAGAGGGACAGAGAGGGACAGAGAGA
>NW_026911401.1:0-33610 GCF_963692335.1 Osmerus eperlanus | reverse complement strand
AATTAATTTTAATCAATTTAATACCTTGGTGAATTTCAAATATCAATATAAATTTCTTTCAAAAATGTATCTGGGATGCCAAACTTTTGAAAGATAGTGCACCTGGATCACGGCATAATTTAAATGGGCACATATTGGTTTAATTCAGGAATGTATAGGTTTGCATTTCCAGCACTGCTATAATAGTTGTCATCAGCACCGCTGAATGGGGAGGCCCTGACTAAACCCACCCCCTCCCTGTCCCCCACAGTGCAGTCTCTCTCTCTCTCTCTCTCTCTCTCTCACTCTCACACACACACAACACACACACACACACACTGCTCAAGGCCATAATCACTCACCTTGGGAAGTCAATCATCTCATCCCTGGCTTCCAATAATAAATAAACAATGTGATAAAATATTTAATAATCCAATTTTACATGAGCCTTCCGCAGGGGATGTGCCGGCTAATGCCCCTGCTGCTGAATTATAGATGATCTGGGGTTGGGGTGGGGTGGGATGGGGGGGGGGGGGGGGGGGCTGTAACATGTGAAGGAATAACCATCTATTCACAGTCCCACGACAGAGGAACCACTTTGAATACCTAATAATACCATGACTGGGAGATGTCATTTATTATCTCTTCCTTCAACTTGTTAACTGCAAAAATCCATGGATACGATAAGCAGGATGGTCTGGAGCTTCTCGTTTCAGTGATGTTGGTTTTCCCATGAAGTATGTCTTACTTGGTATAAGGCCGGTTGTATAAGACTTTGCAGTCATAGCCTGTGTAAGCTGTTTGTGTGAGTGCGTGAATGTTTTTATATTAAACACAGGTGGGGAATATGAATCATGATGAGCTGCTGCAGTTTCTCCTGGTTTTCCTTCTGTGGGTTTTCCTCCCGCAGAGCTGAAATGGCTACATCCCTGCATGAAAATGTGCAAGGAATTGTTTATTTATTCTGAGTCTTGGCCTAAATTGAACAGTTTGATAAAATCTCATGAAAACCACATCTCTCCCTGGCTGGAAAGTGACAGGCTTCGTGACCGTGGTTTCCGTTACAGGGTTAGGAGATGAAAATGACTGAAGCAGCGGAGAATGCTCGACTGAGTTTATCAATTCATACGCAGTATATACATCAGCTCCTGTAATGTACTGGCTTTCCCAGGAGAGTGATGTCATCACATATCTGTCTGTGAGTTGCCGCATTCCCTTGTGTGACCTCCCTTGGAATGCTGGGCTAGGAACGATTATGTATATTTAAACACGTTGGACCCTGAACCTTCTCATTTTTCACAGTGATGCGAGTTCTCTTCAGAAGCGTCAGTGGACACAAGCAAATCTTCTATATTTTCGACACGAAATATACTGTCTCCAGTTTAATTATCTCTCTCGCTGAAATTAAACGAAACATCACACGGACAATTAAGCCTACAGGTATACGCGAAATGGGTAGGCTTTGTGCTGTGAGACAGCTGGCATTAACTAGTACTGTGTGGCATGTAATTTGAATGAATAGCCACTGGTTTGTGGGTGCATGTGCCAGGGGAGTGCTACCATTTGAACCGCAGTGGTCCTTGCGTGGGCGTGGACAGCACAGCGGTGAAATTGGAGGCATAATCGCAGATTCCAAAGTAGGAAGAAAAAAAAAATAGTGGGGGGTTGGGGGTGATTGAAAAGCTGGCATTTACCTTACTAGCCTCGGGAGATCACAGGAGCAGTACCTCAGCCAAGTGAGCACATTTTCAATACTGTTTCCAAAGCATACATCTTTTGTTAGTCAGATTCGGAACTGTTACCCCTTCAAACCCTGGCCATTCTGTGCTAGGCCTAGCTGCACTCGCTAGGGATCCTCGCTGTACCAATTAATAGCATAATACTGTTTCAGGATCATTTCTTTTCTGTTACATTTTGACACAATATCTAGGACAATTTATTAGCATTTGTCATGTGAAGGGTGTCCTACTTTTTAAAGTAACTTTTTATAACACATTTTATTATTAACCTACTATTGTTTCATTGTTCGTCAAATAGTAAATGACACATTTAGCCGACCCTACATCTACTTAATTACAACAGAAACTAGTTATAATCATAAAACATATGGATTTTAATGAATAACAAAAAAAATAATGAATTTAGGAAATGTGAAATATTAGAAATGATATGCTTATATGTTCCAAAGGCGCCCAAAATATAATGGAAATCATTTCAGATCGGAAGCTGAGGGAGGGGGGGTTTTGTTATGCTGAATAATGTGGAAAGGCATGCGGTGAAGTACTGTTTCTCCTTCACGTGTAGGGCCACCCGCGTGTCCTTTAACGCAGTTCACTGTCGGCCACTGCTCCCCTGCCCCGGATCACGGCGCTCGTCTGTCTCCTCGCAGGACCCGTCCGCTATACCCATAATTCCCCGCGCTGAGACAAGATGGAGGAGGGTAGCAGCTGCAGTAGAACAATGTTTGGGCTTTGAAGACTCAAAGGAACGATCCAGAGGAAAAAATACAAACAGAAAAGGGCCAGCGGTGGTCATGTACTGGTGAGCGAAATGTAAAAACGACCTTAGGCTAAAAATCAAGCCGGGAAAATGACCGGCTATTACCATAAGACGAAACACACCGCCAGTTAGCTAGCTAGCTAGCGGTAGATGTGCCGAGAGGCGAGCATCAATTGTTCGGCAGTGTTGCATGGGCCATTTATTATGGGGTTAACGTTACTGCTTGCGTAGCTGCACCATTATGGCTATTTAATATCCCACGTCCTTGTGTTTTTGAACCGATGTGGATTGATTGGGTGGTTTAGCTTACATTAGTATAAAAGTTATCGTATAATCAGTGCAATATTTTAACTTTTCCCCCAATAAATTATCGACAGCATGCCTATTGGCCGGTTAGCTTACTAAGAAAAGTGATTGGAAAAATATGTGCGCCTTCTTTCTATGTTGTGGTTTACTTAGCTAGCTGGCTAACGTCGTTAGCGTGCTAGGCCCTTTGTGAGACAAGGCAATATATGAATATGGATACCACAATAACGGTTTGTTTAACAGCTAACGTTAGTTAGCTAGCTAACTATACCACTTTGACCTTTAACGCTAGGGCTTTAATTCGCATATTTTGTGCAATGTGTGCCACTTGATTTTGTAATTGATTCGATTTTTTTTGTAATGTTCGAGCTAATGGGCAGACAAGCAGTGCTTTTAGTTTTATTTGATTTTAAGCTGGCTAACGTTTCCTAGTTAGTTTTAGGTGGCAAGGGAGCTAGTTGGCTGATAACGTAAGCGAATTTCCTGAAGCAAGCTAACGTTCGCTAGCCAGCTAGATTGTCCTTTCATGATTAACTTAGTGACGTTATCTTATGTTCGCGAACACGAAAGACTACATTTAGCAACCGCTAACCGACTAAATTAACACAGTGCTCATGAACTAGTCTAGGAAATATAACAATCTAGCGTTAGTCCAGTAGAATACTTAGCCTACTGATAAACACGCTAATCTGTGCATATATTCAACAAATGCACGACAAACTACCGGCATTCTCCAAAATACGAATATCCCCTCATCCTCAACAAATGGGTGTATTGTTAGCTCTGTTTATGAACGTAGACAATAAACTTGCCCGTGAGGTAACGTTAAGGTTAAGACCATCCCACGAGAGATTAGGTGACGTGTCTTGTACAGGCCACAATTAAAATGCTTTTTCATAAGATGTATAGCATGAAAACGGTTTACCATGCCTAATGTAGGTACGTTAGCTAGTTGGTTAACACAAACTATGTTCTCATCTCCTGAGCAGGCTTGCAGTATTGCTTATCATTAGTGACATCAACCTTTCTGAACGCAGAACCACTTGCATCAAGTGATAGTTCATTTTTCCTAAATTAGAAACACACACCGTTAACGTTAGTGAGCTAATATTTATTTGTTAAATTGTACTTTGGCATTCACATCAAGCTGATATAGTTGTCTTGATTTCGACACTGGCATCATTGATGTTAGTGTCACCTGAAAGCAGTGCTGCTTTGATGTTTTGTTCAATGCCAGATTGAATAACGCGTAACTTTATCAGTAAAGGCATTGTGAATGCCCAGAGGGTATTCTGGAAAAATCAACATCAACGTGATGCCATTGTTTACCGAATAGTTTTCGTGCATCTTTGCCCGCCGTATTAATCCCTATAGTATCGGCTTAGAGAATGTCGTTTGAGAGAGACCTTATGCATTCATAAACACAGCTAAAATTTCACCAGGCCTTACTGCCGCAGTACCTCAGAGTTGCATCAGGAAATGATCAGTATTCTCAACCGCATTATGTAAACTATCTGGCACTGCTGTGCTCAGCAATGCTGAATAATTCAGCCGCTTACCGCTTATGTTGCTGTCGTGTGTTTATCGAAGGAAATTTGCCGATTATAGAAGACTGATCTGACAAGTAGTGTTTCATACAAGATGCAACTACGTAAAGTGACATTTAATAATCTCGGAATATACATTTTGTTCTATTTTAGTATGTCTAACCATTATTACAAAAGCGGTTCACTGTCAGCTTAACAAGTATGATATATTTGCGCTTTGTCCTTGCGACAAAGATTCCTACGACGAAGATGTTTTAAAGAAACTTGGCTCGGCAATGTAAGTTTAATTGTAGGTCAAATATATTTACCTGATAGGTATGGCTAAAATTATCTGACCTCACATTGACACAATCAAGTGCAAGTCTCTGTGTATAACAGGGCAAAGTAAGATAGTCTCCCGGCGACTAGACGCGCGCACTTCGCTTAAGCAGCGTTAAAATGGGTGAACCTCAGTATTGTTTTCGCTCTCGTTCGGAAATGGAGGTTCGAAGTGGTGAGCTACCCTGTGCCTTGTATTCACACTAGACTTTTTAATTTCTCGCAGAATACGGATCTGACTCATGTTCCGATCACCGGTGACGCATTGCCCTGTCAACTACCGTCGGCTCTGTGCCTTAAAGAGGAGGTGATTCCTTGTCCAGCTGTTACTTTTACTCACAGACTTAAAGAAATGGGGGTACTCTAACACTGGCGGGAAACGCGTGCAGGTCGCAAGGCCAGTTAATATCACTGGAGCGTGTGCTCTCTAGGGTAAGAGCTTTACTGTCCAACTAGCTTGAGCAGTCTTTGATCTACGTTGATCTGACCAGACAGGAAGTGACGCCAGATTTAGCCTTTAATGTGTCCTGCGATAACCCCATAGATAAGTCCTGCTGTTCCTCACCTGGGCCGAGTGCTGCCGACTGCCACTCATTTATTGTCAGTGGATGATTTTTAATCACGTTGATAGCTTGTGGTTGCGTACCCAGTCTTTCCTAATCCCATCAGGCAGACCGTAAAAGAACACTCTCGTCAATCCAATTTGCATTTTAACTGCAAACGGTTTATATACTGCGGTGTAAGGAATGTCTAATAAACATATTTTATTTTTTTTGCTTAAAAATGTGCCTAACAAAATGAATCTGAAATTCACAATCAACCTGTGATTTCGTATATATGTATGTATATTTGTATATGTGTATGTATATGTGTGTAGTTGATGAATGAGATCAACAAATATCCATCAACTCAAAAGTGGAAAATAGATGGGTACAGGAGCTTTTGTCTCTGCTCTGAGTTTAGTGGCCTATGCTACTCTGGGAGAGTAGCCATACTTACTGGAGCGTGACTGATTTATCAGGCTTTGGGGTGTCTGAGGTCCTGCTGTGTTCCCTAAACACAGCGTCCTCACCACCTCATGGGGTTCATGCCACCTTTCCTTGAGCAAGTCAGAATCCTTTACCTTCTGCTCCTGCTGTTACCTTCACTATGTCTGCTGCAGGAAATCAAGGTCTTCCCTTTGGAGAACAGTTAATAGATGACCTTAGTTGCCATTCCATATGTAATTGAAACTCTAGTTGATGAAATAAATGAAATACTTAGTCAGACATATCGGGCACATCCCAACAGGATTGCTGCTAACCTTTTGGGGGCCCTATAAAAAAAAAAAAAATATATATATATCAATTTTATTCGGGCCTCCAAAATCAAAATGGGGGGGGGGGGGCTGCTATTCGCTCTTGGGCCTCGTCCAGTGACCGGGCCTGTGAAAGCCTTCCTTTTTCCCCCCTGAAATGTGCAGGCCTGCATGCCAAGAGAAGCAGAAACAACCAAAAGTGTACTTTTTTTTCTTGCACTCACAGAACCATTTCAAGACTCTTTAACTTTTTAACCCCTTATGGGCGGATACAACCTGCACGTTACATCTCTCGTGACATTACATAACATTATTGGCATTTGGCAGACGCTCTTATCCAGAGCGACGTACAGTTGATTAGACTAAGCAGGAGACAGTCCTCCCCTGGAGCAATGCAGGGTTAAGGGCCTTGCTCAAGGGCCCAACGGCTGTGCGGATCATATTGTGGCTACTCCGGGATTAGAACCACCGACCTTGCGTGTCCCAGTCCTTTACCTTTACCTTTACCTTACCTTACGCTACAGGCTGTTATATCTCTCTTAACAGGCGGATACGACGCCAGCGTTGTATTCAATCATGTGCCTGTTTTTGAAGACGCATGACTGTTAAAATTAATTGTGGTTCCTCGGCCTTTCTATAGGGCGCCTTATTCCATAACGGGTTAAACTCATCACCTAATTGTACGTTCTTCTCCCAGTGTATTTGCAGTTGGCTCCAGTTAAGTTTGGCTCCCCCCCTTCCCCCCTCTCCCCCGCCCCTGACGAAGACCCGCCATGAGCATTATCCAAGACAAGCTGGGCAACGAGTTCCTCCGCAACGGGGCGATGGAGCCCAACTTCGCCCCGGGCATGCTGATGTTCAGCCACCTGCCTCCCGTCACCAGCTTCACGCGCATGGCCTCGGCCCCGTCCGTGCTCCACGAGCTGGCCCCGCAGGAGATGGTGCTGAAGAAGGAGCGCGACTCGCCCGACTGCAGCCTGGACTACGTCCACGGCGCCTCCATCAAGCAGGAGAAGCTGACGGAGCTGGACTACCGCCTGCCGCTCTACCCGGGCTGCTCGGCCAAGGGCGGCGACCTGCTGATGGAGGCGTCGCTCGGCAACCACCACCACCACCACCACCACCACCACCACCAGAACCTGCTGGCGCACGACCTGAGCCTCGGCAACGTGAGTATGGTTAGGGGTGCATTTGAGTTCGGTGTGTCACTACGTGAAGAAAATGAAGATTTTTTTTTGTTTTTGTTTTCGAGGGGGGTGGGGGTAGAAGGAGGGTCAAGTGGTGGTTGGGTGCGAGGGGGAACTGGGCTTGGGGTGGTTGTTGACAACATGAATGATATTTTTGCCTTGCGTGAAGAAAATTAATATTTTTTTGTTGTTTTTGAGGGGGGTGGGGGTAGAAGGAGGGTCAAGTGGTGGTTGGGGGTGAGGGGGGACTGGGCTTGGGGTGGTTGTTGACAACATGAATTAAGTCTTTTTGCCTTAGTTTATGCAGTTACTTAATGGCACAAACAAACTCTGAAACGGACATACGCATATCAACAGAACCCTCTTTGACCATGCATCTAAAAATCTGTAATGCACCCCAGTCTAGTTCTCTGCTTTATTTGTTCATTTGTACAGAACCGTGAGTTAATGAACACCCGGTGTTTAGGGGAAATGAATGGCGGAAGGTACCTTGTGGCGTTCACTTAAATGTCAGCGGTCTGTACCTAGTATGTGCTGTTTACATAATTATCCACTTGTCCTGTATTACAGTGTAATGTACAGGCTTTATAGTAGCTCTCAAGCTAGAAGCTCTTAGCTCAATCAGTGGTCTGCTCTGTACAACCAGAAGGGTTTTCACACATGTTCTCCTTCAGTAAAAGAAGAATATGCTTTCATCATCAGATGTAAAGAGTGGAAAAATGCACACTGAACTGAGGTCATCCCAGGTGCTTCCTCGTGTTCTGTTCTTGAACTTTTGTCTGGCCCCCCCCCCCCCCCCGCATCTAAAAATACTGGTGGAGGTGTGAATTGAACGCTTCCAGAATGCGTAGATGT
This sequence comes from Osmerus eperlanus, assembly GCF_963692335.1. Lineage (NCBI taxonomy): Eukaryota > Metazoa > Chordata > Actinopteri > Osmeriformes > Osmeridae > Osmerus > Osmerus eperlanus. Next base: position 25,622 of record NW_026911401.1, on the reverse strand, counting down.
GGCTAATGTCGGTAAACTGAAAAGTATACTTCCCCTCTCCTTCCAGAAAAGTTCCATGATCAAAGTACGGAGGAGGAACAGAAACACGAGGAGGTTGGATAGAGTGCTGCACAGACACTTATGTCTCTTTTTGCCAAGGCTTTGGACCCCAAGTCACCATTTGTTCCCGCTTATTCATAAACGTTACAAACTAGTTGTTCATGGTTGACGTATGAAAGCATTCGCCTGCGGCAGATTTTAGGGGGTCGTGGTTGTTTTTGCAGGTCACCTCCCTGAGAAACCCGGCGGGTCAAGTTTAAGGTTAAAAAAAACAACTATGTAACCAAGGAAGCGGAGAGTTTAATATTAGCTGTATGTTCAGCGTTATTTTAGAATCGTATTGCTGAAACATGCTTGGTGCAACATCCTGGAAATACTCAATGGGGGGTGATAGACTGGGCTACCATGGCATAGGCTTGAAAAGCCTGAACTGGGTCAGTCCAAATGCTGGGTGACATGGGGGGGGGGGGGGCACTGGGTCGGTCCATAGTCCATACCGGGTGTCTGTGGTCTTAGTCCAGGAATAACAGCAATATAAATGGATTCAGTGCTCCAGAAATCTGAACCTTTTACTTGAGAGAGTGTGATGTCATTTTGCGCCTGTCAGCACAAAGGAATCCTGGCGAGGCTCTTCTGCTCGACGTCTTGCGGAAACCAGCGTCCAGCTGTCGAACCCTCGGCTCTCCGTCTAACAATAGCCAGGCCTTCCACGCGGGGGACTTGGCACGGCGTACGAAGCCTGAAATAACGTTCATCGCCTTCACCATACAGTTTTCAGTATAGTTTATGTAACAGAATCTGCTAGAAAAGCCTAGGAACGGATATCGCGCGTAAAAAACCGAGTCACAGCGAGACAAAACAGAAAATGGCGGCTTCCGAGTGAAAACGGAAGGCTGCAGCTTGGGGGTTTTTTAGACGTCTTTTTGGTTTTCGACCGCGAGAAACGCTAGGAACGACCCGGAGGGAAGGGTTCAGTGGCCGTGTTCTGAGGAATTCCTTGAGGCGTTGTTTCTGGGTAACCCTTGATTCACACTGCATCTGTCTTTGATTAGGGGAAAATTAATCTTGGTTTATTTTGGCCCGCGCAGCTCAATGCAATTATGGTTTAAAAAAAATATATATTATTTTCATGTCTGCTGCGAGGTTCGGCTTGGTGGACCGTGAATCGTGCCACAGTATTTGTGAACCATCAGGACGTAAATGAGGCAAATCAAAATTTTAGATTTACTTCTCTGAAGTACGGTTGGTTCCATTGCTGAAAGCGGGGAGTTTCCAGCGTCATTGGTGCCAGTGAATATAATCATTACAAAAGGACACTTCATTTTACTGCATTGTGTCAGCTTGTGAAGGACTGGCATACAACTGAGTGAAAGTGATGAAACAGACAATCAAAATACACATGAACCACATGCATCAACACCATTGAGGCTAGCGTTTGAGATCCTCAACTAGAGTGCATCGCTGTAACACTACATTGATACCTGCAGTATGAATGATGGGCTCTATTGCCCGACAAACATAATTGCTGTTAATGCAGTGTGTATTCTTGTATGGCGTCACTGGTTTGATTTTAGTCACAGATGGCTACAGAATGTTTAAACACCTCGTGGGTTTATGCCGTGTTCGGGAAGTCCATTTCTCTGTAGGGCCTTCAGAGTAGTACATATACGCGTATGCACACTTCCAAATGTGACGCTTAACACAGTCTTTCGTCTCTAGGTTTATTTTTATGTTTCGTTTAACACGAAAGGAGGAACAGAATAATCATTTGGCAAGTTCTGTGTTTTTGTAATGCTAATGAATTGCTAAAGTCAGTCGTTTTGTAAAGCACAACATTTTAATTAAAATGCTGTCTGGATAAAATGAGATCTATTTTATTTAGGAAAATTAGCAATTTCTGCCCTTCTGAAAAGGCTTCTGAAAAATCCCTTGATTCATGTCCCCTGTAGGTGTTTAAAAGCTCACTAACATGACTATACATTAGTTCTTAAAAATATAGCATTGTGTTTGTTAGCTGTTGAAACAGATTCAATTAACTTGGCAGCATAATAGGAGCATGCTGGTATTCTTTTATTGTTCAGCACGCATTGTCTGTTCCCGCAAAACAAACACCAGCCAGCTCACCATTTTGATGAAGACTTAGTCTCCCGCAGACCTTTTATTCAGATGTAGAGCAAGCTTTGGGGAAGACTAAATCCAATTTATATGTTCGGGTAAATTGTCAAAATGAACTCTTACTTACTTCCATCCATGGTGAGACTTTTAAATAGTGAACTGCTTTAAATGAATTCAGTTAATTGAAGCCATCTCCATTTATTCCCAGTTAGTGTGAAAAGTGAGTACCTTTCCCCCTTAGAAATGTTGGACTTTAATGCTCCCAGTGCTGTGTTGTGTGTAGCTTGTGCTGGAGGTGAATGTGAGGTCTTTTGGGTTTGTTTGCAGCTGCGTACCGGCCCTGTGTCTGCGGCCCTCCCGCAATGGCATAGCCGTGACCTCCGATGCGGTAGCAAGGGGACCGTAAATTTGGGTTTATTACTCTACTTCTCAGCTCCTCCACAAGCTGTCCCGCGTTCAATGGGGCGGGTGCAGCCTTTGTCACCCGTATTTGGGTTCTCTCTCACCCTCTCCCTCTTTCTCTCTCTCTTTCTCTCTCTCCCTCGTGCGCTCTTGCTCTCGCTCGTACTGATTTCCTTTCTCTTTGTCGTCCCTGCAGCTGTCACAGAGATTGGTGAAAGACTCCTCGGGGAGAAGGGGTCGGAGGTCAAACGGCGACAGCCAGGAGGGGAAGCCCCGGAGGAAACGAGGGGACTCCTCAAAGGTGCGTGCCGCCCACGGCCGTTTCCTCGGGCTCCGGCCTCAGAGGGCCCCATTTCCTCCTCTGACGTTCCAGAACCTTCCATTCTGTTAGTGTTACCCGGAATGGGAAGAAATACAGAAAGCAGCGACGTGCAGCTTACTAAATTACAGAATACCTCCCGAATATATTCATGTTGGTCAAAATGGTTCTTGAACTTTGAAGTTGGAACGGAGGTATGCACTGTGGAGAGAGACAAGCAACTCATGTTGCATGTGACAGACATGCATTCAAATTTGTATTTCAAATACATGCATTGAAAATGCTGCCCATCCTTGAATTAGTCTCTGGTGCATGAGGCTAAATATAATGTCATGTACTGTTTTTGCCACGGTACATGTTACCGTTCTGCAAGTTAAACTAATTGAGGCATCAGTCATTTTGCCGATGAAAGCACAGTGTTGTAGCTGCTGTGAGTCTGCTTCCGGTTAGTGTTGTAAACGGTCTTCGCCTTCATGCATTATGCAGCCGGTATCCCTGCTCCTACAAATCTGCCCTAGACTCTGTCTGCGTTAGTTCTAGTGTCTTAAGTGACAGGGGAACAATGAGACCCGAGTGGTATTGTCTGAAGTCTGGAGTGGTGCGTGGGGTAGACTTGAGCATGCGGTCATTGTCGTGGGAGAATGGGAGAGGAGATCGTAAAAAAAAAAAAAAACTAACCCCGTACCCCTCTCCTCTGTCCGCAGTCAATGATGCTGGACGGCGATTTGGGCAGCCTCTCGCCGGGCTCCAAGCCGCACATCTGCGAGCACTGCAACGCAGCCTTCAGGAGCTCCTACCACCTGCGCCGACACGTGCTCATCCACACGGGTATGGGGCTACGCCCGGCCGCCTGGGCCCTGCACCTCCTCCGTCTCCGGGACTTACGGCTTTACCGCCTATTCCTTCAGCCGTTTCAGAAGACGAACGCGCGGCTTTGTGTTCTCCGTGTTGTCAGCTCCCTTTTTGTTTTGACTTTTCTCCATATTTTTGTGAAAGTTATTACTGTTTGTATCATATTAGGAGTTCTTTTCGTAGGATCTTTTGATGTAAATGGGTCCTTTGAAGTCTCTGAAATTAGATCGTGACGAGTTGCAAATTCTGTAAAAATGAAAATGCTGGAATAGTCGGAGGTTCTGCGCAAATTCTTTGAACGGCCAACCAAAGCAGCAAACCTCTTGGAATTAAAATTCATGCCACTTTACTGTTTTTCAAGCCCAACCCAGATACCTCAAGTGCAACAAAAGGGTTTTCCTCGCTTGTCTTAGAAAACCAAGGGCTCAACAGGTACTGCATGATAACAGGAAGGTGTCGATGTTGAGTCAGGTGCTCTGTACAGTGGCGTGGGGTGAGGTGTTCAGAGTGGTGTTGACTTGTGTGTGCTCTGTCTCTCTTGTTTCAGGAGAAAGGCCTTTCAGGTGCAGTCAGTGTAACATGAGCTTCATCCAGAAGTACCTTCTGCAGCGGCACGAGAAGATACACAGCGGTGAGTCCTGGGAAGAGTAGGAAAAACTACTTGCGTTTGCCTTTTGACTTTGTTTTTGTCTTTGAATTTGTTTTTGTCTCCGACTGTTTTTGTTTTTGTCTGTGTCTTTGACTTGTTTTTGACTTTGATTTGACCTGCCTCCACTCTAGCCCCTTTATATACAAGCACTTCCTAAATTTCAAAGCATAAATGTAAATGAATCCCTGATTCCTGTAACAGGAACATGTCCTGTGCGGGTGAAACTGTACTCTGTCGGTTAAAGTGTAGGTTTTTGGGGTTGTGGTCTCCGTTTTCAAGTAAGGATAAGCAGTAATTGCAGTATGGGAATCCCCTCCATGTCTTATTTGAGAGAGGCCTGTGTGGGGGAGGGCTTACATTTAAGACCATGATTAGCTGAAATGGGTGTTCAGTGCTGGGCTTGAACAAAAATCCACACCAGACTCCATGGTCGTCTTTGAGACGAGGTGCTCTTGTGACCCTGGTTAAATTGGTTGAGGGTGTTCCAGTGACTGACTGTTTTAATTGACCATGTGGTCCAGTGACCATGGTTGATTTGGTTGTCTGTGTTCCACTGACTGGTTGATTTGGTTGTCTGTGTTCCACTGACTGTGGTTGATTTTGTTGTGTTTTTTCCTCTGACCGTGGTTGATTTGGTTGTGTGTGTTTCACTGACCGTGGTTGATTCGTTGTAATCTGTGCTGCAGGAGAGAAGCCCTTCAGCTGTGACCAGTGTAACATGCGGTTCATTCAGAAGTACCACATGGAGAGGCACAAGAGGACTCACAGCGGAGAAAAGCCATACAAATGTGACACCTGCCAACAGGTGAGTGCTGTCTATATCTATGCTAATTTCACTTGCCGTAAATCCTCAAATTGTGTCCGGGATTCTATTTGAAGGCGGGCCTCGGATAATAGCCGGGGGCGTGGTCGATTCGGACAAATAAAGGCCGCCCCCCAAATACAAGCCGGGGTAATATTGCCTACCAGTAGGGCTATCAGTCCATGAGCACTAGAAGACATTGTCTCGATTTAACTCGATGAAATAAAAGAGCTCTTCTTAATATTTTATATTGTAGGTCGGTTTAATACTGTTGCCAATGAAAAGTTGTTGTCCTACACCATGGGTCTCCCAACACGTTGCTCTCAAGCTACCAGTCGCTTTCTGAGTAGCTTGCCAAAGGCTGAAGCAGTATACATTTAAACACAATTGTTGCCGCGAAGGCATTCCAGCCTACAAATTTAATAAAAAGTAAATCAGGCAAAATTAAAAATGAACTTTAGGCTACTTGGCTACGCAATAAGGTTTCCATGTATTTCGTATATTCAATGAATGAATGAAAGCGGCTGCCATGGCTCGCAATAAACAGACGGGTGGAAATCCCAACACTCTTTCAACTACATTACAACTTAACAGTGAACCATCAAATACCCCCCAGATTTCAGTGCCCATCAGTCCCAACATTTAGCAATAGAATCAAACAGTCCAAAAGTAAATTAAATCCCAAACCAAAGCGAAAATCTTTTGATAGCCTACAGTTATGCTGCTCCAAACGAAACGCATGTCTCACAATAAAACGCACTTTAGGAAAAAAAGATCCTTAACTTGCTGTTATCTACGCTAATTTGTTATTGTTCATGAAGGCGTGTCTGGCAAGTTGTTGTTTTATGGATTCTGGACTTGCATGTGATTTATTGTGTTTGAGAATATTTGTAATAAACTAAGTCTGTTAAGACTGACACTATGACTTACCAAACGGTGTTCCTGATTAGCCTACACTAATTGATTTCTGAATGGTTACAGGAAGTGTTGAACAGTGTTGGCCCACTTTAAGTGTAGCCTTTTACTTTATTTCTAAGAATAAAATTCTACAACAGAAGCCTAATTAGAAATAAAGGCCTGCCTCGAATACCAGCCTGCCCCTAATAAAGGCCTGTGCTTTGTGCAGCCTAAGTAAATAAAAGACCCCGGCCACAATTTGAGGTTTTACGGTACATCGTCCGTAAGTTTTCATAATTAGTTCCTGAAACTAATGATTTTCAGGCCATGAATGTCATGGAGTTGTGTGTTTAATGCTGAACATTCTCTCCTGCTATCGGCACTCAATGCAAAAGCTTATGATGTCTGTGTACTTAAGACTTGCACAAGTTAAGGCATTGAGGGTTTAAATCAGGGCTGCCTAACCCTGTTCCTGGAAATCTACTCTTTCAATCCTAATTTGGCAGACCTAATTCTGCTTACCAACTCAAGATCTCTAGCTGTTGAATGAGGTGTGCTTTGTTGGGGTCGGAGTGAAAACCTACAGGACGGTAGATCTCGAGGAACCGGGTTGAGAAGCCCTGGTCGAAAGAATGTGCGTGTCTTGATTAATCGAGCAGAACCCCTGAATTTTGACGTGTGCCTGTCCCGTTTCAGTATTTTTCCAGGACGGATCGACTGCTGAAGCACAAAAGAACCTGTGGAGAAGCCATAAAGAAGGGGCTGGACCCGGGGGCCCTGGACCAGGCTCTGAGTGACATGGGGCAGGGTGGCTACGGCCTCGCTCAGGGAAACGGCGGAGGCCCCGGCCGTAAGAAGGGCAGGTCCAAAGGGGAGGGCGGCGAGCGCAAGCGCAGGAAGGGCGCGGAGGCCGGGGGGGAGCCGGGCGGCGACCTGGGCCTGCAGAACTACGAGGCCTCGGGCAGCGGCCTGCACGGACGCGCCCCCAAACTGCTCTTCAAAAAGGTCAACCGCAAGGGCCCCGAAAAGGACCCCTCCGGCAAGCCGGGGCCCCTGGGCGTGATGGACGGCATGGGGCTCATGCAGGGCCCCGAGGCCAAGCAGGCCCCGCCCAGCAGCAGCAACTACGACGACGCCATGCAGTTCCTGAAGAAGCGGCGCTACCTGCACGCCGCCGCCAACAGCGACTACGAGGTGGGCGTGGCCCACCTGCCCCAGCAGCCCACCGTCATCCAGGGTGCCGTGGTGGGCGGGGGCCTGGACCACGCCCCTCTCGGCCTGCTGGACTCCTCCCCCATGGGGGCCTCCGACCCCAAGCACGACAAGTCGGGCATCCCGGACGAGGTCCTCCAGAGCCTGCTGGACCACTACTCCCAGAAGGCCGAGGGGCCGCACGACGTGCCCTTCGACCTGGGCGGGGACCAGCACGTGGAGCTGCACCCAGCCGCGCCGCCGCCGCCTGAGGGCGGGGACGAGGACGACAAGGTGGGCGAGAAGGCGGTGATCATGCACGAGTACTCGCGCTTCCTCCTGCAGGCCCTGGAGCGCACCAGCCACAGCGCCAGCTTCCTGTCGGGCCCCAGCGGGCCCTTCGCCGGCGCGGCCTCCTCCGCCAGCCCGCCGCTCTTCTCCGACAAGCACGTCTACGCCGCCGCCCCCCTGGAGTGCGGCTTCGGCCACGCCCTTACCTCGGCCCCGCCCGGCCCCCTGCCGAAGCCGCACTTCGGCATGCTGCTGGCGGGGCCCTCCTCTTCCTCCTCGTCCTCCTCCCAGCCCAGCTTCCACCTGGGCGGCCTGGACCACCAGCAGCTCACCCCCTCTCAGGAGCTCACCGAGCAGCTGGAGAAGCAGTCCTCCCCCGGGGCCTTCCAGATCCCACCCCCGGACCTGGGCGGCCACAAAGACGGCCCGCCCAAGAGCAGCTCGGCCTACCAGCTCCCGGCCCAGGACCTGGCCCCCATCGACCCCTCCAAGGGCGTGGACCTCCGGCCCCCTTACCAGATGGAAAACTTCGCCCAGGCCTTCGGCTCCCAGTTCAAAGGGGGCAGCCGGGTGCCCCTGGGGTTCAGCACTGACTCGAACGCAGAGGTGGACCACAGGATTAGGACTCCCGTGACAGAATTCTCAGGTTTCACTAGTTTGTTAGCTGATGTCAATGAGCCAGTTAGTTCAAGATCCAAGACTCCCACAAGCCAAAGCTACAGGTAAGGTCTGAGACGGTAGACCTAGTTTTGGAGGTTTGTTCATTTTTTTTTTTTCTTGTGTTATTACTATTATTAATGTTTTTTTTTTGTTTTTTAATGAGGCTATGTTTTAATTATTACACTGCCATTATAATGTTTGTATAAAATCGAACCGGAATGGGTCTGTGTGACCTCCTTCAAATGCAATGTTTTGAATTTTTTTTTTTGTTTTTGTTTTTTTCCCGCCCTCTGTGTTTAGTCTGTTTTATTCATTAGTGTAAAATTAGGTCTGGTCGTTAACTAATAGATGGAGAAGTACTTTTTAAGCAAAAATATTAGTGTAGCAAAGGACTGGCTTGACATTTCTTTTCCCCTCAAACCTATGTGTTTTAGCAATCAACTTTACAATTGTGAAAAATAATTAATAATGATAATGATGGCAGGGAACAGCCCAGATATGAAATGGCAAAAAATAAAAGATATTGTCTGTTACAAGGATTTAAAGTATAACTCAGGAAAAAAGTGTAATAAGGAGAATTTTATTGTGAGATGCAGCAGGAGCACTCTTTGTTTTAATTATTGTTAGTTTCTTTTTAGAGCTGTATGTTTGCAAGTGCAACAAAGGTGTTTTTTTTTTTTGTTTTTTTTCTTTAGAACAGAGTGCGACAAATGATGATGCTGCCTGCTTGGTTACACTAAGAACACTTTCCACTTAGCTGAATGGAGATTATGGTACTTTTTGTCAATGCGAAACACTCATGTTTCTTTCAGTAAGGGCCATATATATTTATGAGTACAGTATATGTCAGAGTGGGGGGGTGACTGCAATGTGATAGAGGAGGGAATTTGTAAAAAAAAAAAAAAGGACCTGTGGTCAGTTTAGAAGAGGGAAGTGGTGGAGTCCCCCCGCACATTCAGTTTGTCACAGGGTTGGAGTTGCAGCGAGCAATGGGGCATTTAAAAAAGAAAAAAAAATGGGACTGTTACGAATGGCGCTGGGATGGCGGGTGGGGGGGAAGCCCCCAGTCGCGAAACTCCGCCCGCGTGGGCCGCGTCGAACCCTGGCGCTCGGTAGCGATTGCGTAGCGACGTCGTCCGGAGATTTTCCGGAAGTTTCTTCAGCTCCGTCTCCCGCTCTTTCTTTCTCCACCTGTTTCTTTAACGAGCACTTTTTCCCTGTTTTGTTTCTTTTTTTTTTTCTTCTTTTTTTTAAGAAACAGCCCATTCAGATAAGAGGGAGAACTGACTTGCTTTTAAAAAGAGACGTTGGTTGGGGCCGCCAGTTGTTCGAGGATGATGTGTCAGCCGATCGGTGTTGGGGTGGGCAGGGTTTGGGTGGGATGGGGAGGTTGGGGCGGTTGGGATGGGGGTGGGGGGGGTTTCTTAGTTTTGGAATGGCCTTATGAGGCACTCTGGGGGTGGGGTGGGGCAGTATTGGGGAGGGGGGAGGGGGGGGGCGGGGCGGGGGAATTGTTTTTGCGTTGTCACCTGGATGTTATCAGATATGTAAACAGGTTAAATGGGGACGAGGACCTCTTTGTAAATTATCACCATTTAATCAGGTAAGTGTAAAAGTATTGCCCAGAGAACACTGTACCACTGAACAGACAAACCGACACAATGAGCCCATGTGGATGCAATTGTAATTTGCAAAAAAAAAAAAAAAAAAAAAAAAAAAAACTATTTCCCGTTACTTTTAACAAGCCAAAAAGCTGGAAAAAAAAAAAAACTAACAAACTCATCACACCTCTTTGTAAAGAAATAGTTGAGGAAGCCCCAATTTGCATGCCTAATGAAGGATAGTGTAATAATTTCGATGGCGATTCTTCGATTTGTAGCCGGAACGATGGTTGCTTTGTCTTCCACTGCCGCTGGTTTGCAGCGGGGAGGTTATCTGTTCAGTTCTATTCTCCCGAGCCCCTCCCTCCACACCTGTGACCGGCAGAGCCCTGAAGCCTAGCTGGGACCGCTCAGCTGTAATATCACAGGGAACAAAGACTGACCACTCCAATCATGCTCCGTGTTTTAACGACACGAGACAAACGGATGAAATCGACCTTTATATACCTCATATCACTGTTCATTCATGACCAGGGACAGGTTTTCATGTATGTAGCGCAGATACTGTGGTATTTTTCTGGATCACATCGAACATATTGTATAACCATAATACAACTGTAAACAGTGTTTACAATTGCGGAAGGAAAATGGGTAAATTTTTTTTTTTATAATAACTTTTGGCTCTAAAGCATTATTGCCATGCAGTGTTTTCATGCCTGTGATTACCACATTGAATTATCTTGTTTCCATGTATTTTTATTTTTCCCTTCGAATTGCCATATTGTGTTTTAACGATCTAGACATGTTTACAAAAATGTACAAAAAACACTAAAAATGTGTGTTCATTTTCTTTCTTTCTTTTTTTTCTGTGCTCAGATCCGCATGATATGAATGATTTTGTATGTTTTTATTGGTTGTCACCACCACACCAAACCTGTAGCAAATGTCTTCTTGCTCTCCTGTCTTATTTTGTCATTCTTATTTTGTTCTGGGTTCTTGTGATATGATTTGCATTTAAATGAATTTATAAATGATTAGAAAAAAAAATAAAAAATTCTTATCAGCACCTCTCTCCTGTAAGGTGGAATTTGATCACTTGCAAGTATACGAATCTAGAATAAGAACGTGATGCTTAATTTACAGGCTATCAAACTATGGTATTCCGTATGGTGTCTTGGACACCTTGGTGCATGACACAGCAAGATGGTCTGCACGTTGATAAATCTGTGTGACAAAATTCTTCCCGGTATTGAGCGGAATTTAGCTTTAGCCATTTCCCCCTGTCAATTTAACAAAAGCTCTTGGTTCCTATGCATTTTCGTCACTGAGTGCTAACCAGTCTGTTATATTGGCATGTCTTGGCTGTGCCATACAAGATTTGGGCATTGTGTCCCGCTTTGTGAACTGGGTTTAACGTTTTTCAGTTATTGCATGTGTTCAGCAACCTTAACGTGATTCTTCATTAAACCTCTGGTTGGATACTTTACTTTGTTACTTTGCTTTGTCCCTGAGATATTTTCTTTAGATCTGGGATGTCTAGCCTCATCCGACAGTGGCTGATGCCGGTGCAGGTTTTTGTTTTTGCCCCGCACGAAGATGCCTGGTTCTTTTATCATCCAGGTCTTCAGTTGGGTTTTGTGCTGGTCTAAAACAAAAAAGACCTGCACCCATATCAGCCCCTTTTGGGTAGGATTGGACTAAGTGATTCTGTACCAGTTTTTAATTATTAATTAAGCTATGAGCAGTATTCAAATGGTGACAGTTTCCCAGGTATGGATACTTTTCTTCTGCAATCAGACGATGGCTCTTCATAGCTGAACTAGAACACTAGCATCACTGTCAGCAGACATTTTCTCCTTCATAATCTCTATTTGAGGTTTAAAATCTATGGTAATTATTGATGAATAGTTGCACAAGAACTCATTACAGTGTAACCCCACATCCATACTGACTATTGATGTTTTCAGAAGTAAAAGTAAAAGGTTTAAAAGGCACTGGACGGGCTCTCTAACCTTTTAAACATTTTACCCTGTATAAGTAAAGGTTCAATTTTAATATGTTTTCTAACTATCGGTTTACAGAACTGGATATTTGTTTGAGGTGACATTGGCTCAGGAGGTAAGAGCAGTCTGGCAGTCGGTTCGATCCTGCCTTGGGTGTGTTGACGTGTTCCTGTACCAGCCCCCGAATGCTCCTGGTGCCTTGCATGGCAGCCTATTGCCATTGCTGTGAGTGTGTGTATGTGTATGTGTGCGTGTGTGTGAATGGGTGAATGAGAGGCATCAATTGTACAGCGTTTTGGTTGAAGCCGCTATATAAATGCAGACATTTACCATTTACCAAGGTGCAATGACCTAGCTGCAGCTGGGCCCAATACACCAGTGGTGCACAAGGCCTATCCGTTTCAGGATTTTGTTTCAAGATATGATTGAGCCAATTCAATAATTATCTGACGTGTATGAGTACCAGCTAGAGACTAAGTGCATTGCAATTATTTTACTGTGCTCAAGTACTCGCTTGAACCAGGGTCATTAATAAAGCTGTCAGCAAATTAAAAACAAGGCAGTTGGTAGGAACAGCAAGCAGTGCACCCTCAAGGACCGATGTTGTGCACCCCCGTGCTACACTGACGGACTGGTGATTTCATTCATGTTTTCATGTGCTGATGTCGGGTGTTCCAGTCGGCTAGTCGGTGCCACGATTGGCTCTTCAAAGTACTGCTGAGAACATGTGACGTGATGCTGGCCTCGCCGAAATATTGTGAAATGTTCCAATATCTTAGTTTGCGATGAGTGTCGCAACATTTTATTGCAATATATATGGTGTTTATTTTCGAAAAGCTGGCTTCAGGGGGTGTACTTCACAATGTGCCTCTCCTGCGCTGTAGGGGGCGGTAGTGTAAAGGGGAGTCTGGTGCTCCCTCCTTGTCGCCAGCTGCAGGAATTTGTGTATACTTTCCGAGGCCCAATCATACTTATCAGACGTGAAGACGAATGTCAGTCGGCTGAAACCGTGTGCAATGGGAAAGGTCTTTGTGGGAAGTATCTTTGACTGTTTCCCTCCATTACGATGACCTGTTTTCTGTGTGAAACTGATCTAGAGGCCCGTAATTGCTTCCCTATTCCAGCGTACACTCATTCAGCAGTTTGAATGGGGCCCCTCTAGGGTCCTTCAGCGCACTTGTTCCTGGTGGTGGGTATGCACTTTGCACTTCGTTGTACGTCGCTCTGGATAAGAGCGTCTGCCAAATGCCAATACTGTAATGTAATGAATGAGTGAGGTGTGCAGGTTTCGCTTTTTAGACGAAGGGCAATTGATCATTTAAAGCCGTTTATTGTCCAGTTAACCTCCTCAGCTGGAGTCTTCAGGTGTTTGTTCCACTGGCTGCTGATTTTGTGGTGAAAAATGGCTGCCTCTCCAAGGGTACCTGTGAAGACCACAGCTGCAGCTCTTGCCCCAATTAACCCTTCTTGTCCTCCCCTCTAAATTAAGATGTGAAGTGTTCTTGCTGTACCTCGTTACCATAAAATAGCATCTTTTGAATTCTTCTATATTTGCTAACAATAAATCATTTACCACATCATTGCCTTTTGTTAAATTACCCTTTTTAATTTTGGCATGAAAGCAGAGTTCTGGCTTTAATCCAGACATGACCTGTTTTTATTTCCCGATTTTGAACAGCTAGGATTGAATTAAGCCTGCATTAGATTTAATGTTTAGATTTTTCTGAATTCGGTTCATATACTGAATGCTGTCTTCAGTATTGCTGTAGTTCGCCTTTGAGCCTGAAGATGGTGATTTTGTTTCTTTCCTGTGCCTACAGGCTTAATTTAGGTTTGACCAAAGTTGAGGCTGCAAGAGGCAGCCTTTGGGGCAGCAGTTACTGCAACTTTTCCCCCAAAGGTTTGCCTTGTGTAGCATCACTTCCCGACTTGTGTGGACAAATGAGTCCATCTGTGGCAGAGTGAGCTGTGGTTAGCCTAAAATAAAAATAATAATTTCAAATGTGCTAAAGATCACTTGTGCATCTGTCCAGAAGGTCTCTCCTTATGATTTTGAGAAGGCATATTCTTCATTTCACAATCTCTTTATTTTGTGAATGACCTTCTCAGGCATATGAAATCCACACTTGTTTTCAAGCTCATTTTGCCCCATGGTTCTCTGAGGAACCACAGAATGACATGAATCGTCAGGAGGTTTAATGTTATTTGTTGTTCCTCATAATTTGTGACAACTTCCTTCTATTGTCCCCACCCCCATCCCCAACCGCATGCACTTTTTTCTGAGCTGATGCTGAAAGGGGTAGTCTGTCCTTCCCGGAATATTGTTGTTTTCAGTGAGCATATCGCACACCTTCCTGTATGCTACGTAGCGAAGGTCGACACACGTATCCCTTTCTTTTGTGCCTGAATTTCAAAAGGCTACTGTATGTGACTTCACTTATTGAATTCGGTTTATGTCAATATTTGAACCTGCATATGGAAATGTGGTCAGTGCCTTGTGATAGAATGGCATTTTTCCTCGATGATAAATGACGCATTCTCTGTGTAACCAAGAAACTTGCGCTCCAATTATCAGAAGGGCCTGAAGTGAACCAGCCTGGATCATGTGATATAGAAGGTCACACTTGGGTGTAATTTCGGCATATTTGTGAGAAGATACAGTATTAAACATCTTTCACCTGTACAAAAGGTTTTGTGGTGTATAATTCTAATGGTGCTGGTGTCATTGTGCGCTGTGGTTTGTGTGCTTGCCCGTATCTAGCACACCTTTTGTTCTCTCCTGTCACCAAGATGCTTTACAGAGTAACAGAAGGGAAGAAAGAAGGGGGAAATGCCAGCAGTGAAATGTTTCCTGTAGACCTGCCAGCCCAGGTCAGGTTCATGTATCCCTGGTGTTGGCCTGACGTCTCCATGATGCAAGGCCTCCTCAAAATAAACATCATGTCACTGTGGTAGTTTCAGAGAATCTATCTCAAATCCCCACATTTTCCATAAGAACTATTGGTCACATTTTTATTTTTGGGTTTGTATGCATTTCCCCACTTTTCCCCCCTGGTTTGACATGCTTTGGCGCCTGCTACCCATTTGGGAGGAAGGGGAGAAACATGCGTGTGCCCCTCTCTGAATCATGCAGTGCTAGCTGCTGCTATTCTCACTCTGTAGTTCGCAGGTCGGGAGAGAAGGTGCCTCATGCGCAGCTCAACCCAAAAACCTTCCAGTGTGCAACCATCCAGCACGGATCACTGCTACATGAGAAGTCACCCTGACTGACTATAAGCCTCCCACCCCTGTTATGTCCTGCAGTACTACTGGGCACAGTCATCCAGAGGAAGGTCACTGCCACATGAGATGTCACCCTGACTGACTGTAACCCTCTGGAACTGGCATGTGTACTACAACAGTAACTAACCCTAACCCTTGACAGGATGACCTACTTGGCATAATAATCGACCTCGATCGCCTTTCTTTGGTGAGTTTGCTATATATTAATTTTGTTTATTTTATTGTTATTCCAGTTGGTGTATACGTTTCCTGTCCAGATCTTATCCCTGCTCTACAAACCTCCTGAATGGGAACCACCGAGTTGTCCTCAACTATTCAAGTTCTGCCTAGGACAGTAAGTGTTTAGTGTGATCACAGCTGAAGATTAGGTTCCTGGCTATTTATTGATTCTCAGGCATGTTTAATACTTTTCTTTTAATACTTCCTTTTTTTTTCAGAAAGTTTGACATACCAGCCAGGACCACTGGAGAACTTGTCAGCTTTCTTTTCAATGAGCATAAGCGCCATGGGAAAAATTGAGCTTTGGAACTGATTAGGCTAATTAGAAATTTCTCAATGATCATTTTTCACTTTTAGGTGAGTCCACGTGATATTGATACTGGTGCATGCATTTTTCAGATCTATTTACTCAACTTCTATCAACATATACACTCTGTCACTCTTGAGCAGCCAATAAGAGTATTTGGGGAAATGGGGGAGATGCACAATTCGGAATGGATATTCTTCCAAACAAATATTTTTATTTCCATTAAAGCAGTGGGGTAAATTGCAACTGTGTACATGGAAATGTGTGCCGTATTTAGGGTGAAACTGGAATATTGCCATAGACAAACACACCTGTTTGCACACTGTTGGCACACCGTTCTCTGAACTCTGATAATTTATTCAGGGCTTACTTGCCCTTCCTATGCCAACATTACACAGTCTAATTCATTTTACTTAAACCACACTGTTTTCAGTCTCCTTACAGCACGGAACCTTATGTTTTAGGTTCATATTCTGACTAGTACTATTGGCTGTGACACTGATGAGTGAATTCTCTTAGATTTTTAGGTAGCTAACCTTTTTGTGTGCACTTTCGTAAGTTGCTTGAATGTGACCCAAACTGTCCCATGTCCCATATTGTCCAGAAAATGTTAAATGATTGTCCAAATGACACTAACTTTACAAAACGGCACATGGGGAGATAATGGATGGAGAAAAAAAAAACAGCAATTGCGGCTACGCGATTTTGTAGATTTTTTTTAAAAATCTCTTTTGTATTATGTTTCACTATTTGTACCATGGCCTTGCGTTGAAATGGGTGGCTGAATGACTTATACTGGAGCTTTATTCTGGACAAGGGAATCTGCTCTGTCTATACTGGATATTGAATATGATTTTTTATTAAAATGGCCAAGAATCAAATTCCATTCAGGTATGCTCATGCTGAAATATTTGGGGCCATTTTTTCTGAGACAAAAAAAAAAAGAAGCATTCTGTCCTATGAAAACACTTTTCCTAAGCACCAAAAAAAAAAAAAAGCATGTAATTACAGTTTGACTGATGAGGTGTGGACTGTATAGATTCTTCCTTCCCTGTTTGTTTAAAGAAAACTGGAAAACTCCCCAGCTTATCACTTATGTATCACCACCTTCTCTGTTGCAGTAGGTTGAGTCAGGTTTTTATTACAGATCCCGATCAATTGTGAAATCCATGATCAAACAGTGTGATAACATAAGCTAATACACATAACCATTTCTTTCATTCCGTAGTCATTGTTTTTTGTCCGTGAGGTTTGATTACCGGCTGCCTTGCCTTACTTTACGGTTAGAAATCCATAAATGCGACTAATTTTGTCATTGCCAAATCGTTCTCTCCGTTACCACTCCTTATGAAAACATTGAGATGCAAATATTGTCCATGAAAGTACAAGGCGTGATTTAGTGGCCTCCGTGGATTTTGATGACGTCCTCGGAAATGACTTGCACATTCATGAAATTGTGATGGTATGAGCGCAATTTAATATGAAAATCTATATCGAAGGCAGTTAACTTGAGAAATGCATCATATGTCATGAACACGGTCACATGCATTGTTTGGGAGGCAATGTGTCACTTGTTCAATATGGCCCGATGTGTTACAAAGGGAATATAAACAAAAGATTCCAAGGCACTCTTTGTATCAAAAAAAGCCTTTAATAAAGAGCTAGCTCATAATGAACATTAAAAACACCATGTTTTGGCCAAAAAGCTTTTAATGTTTGTGGTTGTTTGAGGTTATTCGTTGTAATAATGTAACGCCATATGTTGAGGAATTACATTGTTGTATTTTCAAAAATTATTCTGTGTTTGTTTCGTGTCTTGAATTTTAGTTATGATGAAGGATGCATTGTTCTACAGGATGGCTAAGAATGTAGAATAGCAGGCGACATTAAATGAAGACTCAAGAGTTTACATTTTAATTTTTCACGGTGCTTCCTTGTTTGAACCAATTTGGGTTTACGCTTGACAAAAAAAAAGGAACATATTCAACATTGTGTTTTGCGAATGAATGCTTGTATGTAACTGAATTTGAAAATAGAAAAGTGAAAAACAATGAACAAGGACTAATGGTGGACATTGGCTTGTTGCTTTGACATCCCATCGCCTTGCTTGCGGATATTACAACATATTTGTTATGTGTTGCATTCAGGTAGATGCAGTACTCAACAGGGATTGACGATTGTGAGGTGATGATGAAGCATTCAGGATGAACTAAGTGAGAGGTAGGTGCTTTCTCATCTGATACTGGCTGACCTTTACTCTGTATACACTCAGTGAGCAATTTATTTGGTGGACCTCTGCCCTAGCTTTCTGCCCTAGCTTGTTAATACAAACTTTTAATTAGCCAATCATGTGGCAGCAGCTAAATGCGTAAAAACATGCAGATGTGGTCAAGAGGTTCAGCTGTTTTTCAGACCAAATGTCTGAATGGGGAAGAAATGTGATCTAAGTAACTGACTGTGGAATGTTTGGTGGTGCCAGACAGGGTGGTTTAAGTATCTCAGAAACTGCTGATCTCCTGGGATTTTCACACAACAGTCTCTAGAGTTTGCAGAGAATGTTGTGAAAAGCAAAAAACATCCAGGGAGCAGCAGTTCTGCCGGCAAAAATGTGTTGTTAATGAGATAGATCAGAGGAGAAGGACGAGACTGGTCGAAGGTGACAGTAACGTGAATAAACACACATTACAACAGTGGTATGCAGAAGAGCATCTCTGAACACTCGTCAAACCTCTTAGTGGATAGGCTACAGAAGCTGAAGTCTAATAAATACTTATTATAAGTGCTTGCTGTGTGCATATGCTTTCCCTGCAATTTAGTTGTGGTCTTAAATGCCTTAATGTGTACTCTGGTCTATGTACAGGCCAATACAATGAGAGTGACTAATGTACAAAGCCCAGAAACTGTATTTCCATATAGAATATGAGGTCCTTTTTATTTTACATTAAAAAAAAATATATAAAAAATTATATATATATATATACACACACACATATACACATACAGTACTGTGCAAAAGTCTTAGGCACCTGTTTAACATTCTGTACAAATAAGATTCTTTAAAAAATAATTCAGTGAAAGGTCCTAAATAAACGTACTATACATTTTAAACTACATTTTAGTAATTTGGCAGAATAGTTAAAAACTGAATCAAATCAATATTTTTTGTGACCACCCTTCTGTGTTAAAACTGCATTACTTCTCTGAGATAGCCAACGCTGTCCTGCAGGTCTATAAGACAATCAGCAGGGAGGTTGTTCCAAGCATGTAGGGGAACTTGCCACAGTTCTTCTGCAGACTTCTCAGACAGCCTTGATCAAGTTTTTATGTAAAAAGTAGCAAATTGCTTACAGTAATACATTACTTTGGTTCATTAATACAAAAATTAAATCTTTTGGAAAATGAATATTTTGAAATCTCAAATGTGTTCTTTTATACTAACAAAAAAAAACAAAAAAACAACATCTATATAATAAAGTCTAGGGTGCCTAAGACTTCTGCACAGTACTGTATTTGTAAAGCCAGACAAAGTTCCCTAATATTTGTTTCTCTAAATAAACCAGGTCTGATTATTTGCTGTAATGTTTGCCTTGTTGCCGCTGTGCTGGATACATCAGACTGCTGCGTGCCTTATATTTGTCCCCACTGCAATTGTTTGCTTTCCTTGCCGTACATCTGGCAACGGTTCAGTCTAACAGGATGCTGTTGAAGGCATTTCCTTGATAAATGGTCAATGTTTGGGCATATCGGTAATTCCTTGACACTTGTGAAATGGATAATGCAGAATATTCTGACCTGTCTGGCCATCATTCCTACACACTGATTACAACCATACTTCCAGTTCCTTCATGACTAATTATTGTGTATAATGAAGCATAAGACGAACACAATGTGCAGTACCTAGCTTGGATACGCACCCTCATTGAAATGCAATATTGAAATATTGTAATTGAACATTTTTTAAAATAATACTCGTATAAACGCATAAGCTAATATAAACAAAATGAAATTTCAACACGCCATAATATATAGGGAAGATTCCTTTCAGATGCCATTTTCAGATGTTGCATTTTGTTTTTACAAATAGCCTACACTGCTGTTATATATAATACTCCATTTCCACAGTGGCTGGCATCCACAGAATATATTAATTCTTTGTGTTAGCGCTACCAGGGCCATTTTTGTAACACAGAGAGCACAGTGTGTTAACTGGTTTACAGGGAAAGTAACAAAATAACAGTTGTGATTTGAAGGAGGCTTCCTTTGGAAGAAAAAAGCATTTGCATGAAAAAATAATTTACAAGATGTCTGTACAGCCAACAGCCGGACATAGTGCTCTAATCTTTGTTTCTCCATCGAAGCCAGGCCAGATTACATGCTGTAACGCTTGTCTTGTTGCCACTGAGGTAGTAAATTATGACTGCTTATTACTCATTGTCTTTGTTTTAGGACTGTAGCCTGGTGCTGTAATGTTGCCCTGGCCACGACACAAATCACCTTGTAAAGACAAAGCAGAAATATATAGGCTGCAGTTTTAAATGACACATTACCCAATGCCATTCCTTTGTCAAATTCTGAATGAATTAGCACGTAGCCATTTTATTTATGGAAGCTCAAAAGCGTTCCACAGCTAAGTTATTAATGATTTCAGTGCCTGTTACGGCAGTAGAGCAACTCTGATATCCTTTGATAAATTAATCTCTGTACCTGCATACCAGTCATGGAATATGGTCAAGGGAGAAATGACCTGTACTTGGACAATGCATTCCTCCTGTCTAGCTGCCTGAAAGAGTATGTGTAAAATGTGAAAAATGTAGTTGCTCTTGTTTTGCTTTTTAAGGAATCAAATATTGATAATATTTAATATTAAATATGATCTAAAAGTAAATACAAGTATGTGTAAAATGTGAGAAAATGTAGTTTCTCTTGTTTGCTTTATTTCTCTGCATGTCTGTGTTAACCAAGTGCAGAAACGAGATGTGCTTGAATGTGGTGTAGTATACACACACAACAAAAGGTTTTTGACCGCACTGCATGATGAGCGCATGTAATTATTGGCTTACTGCAGCAAGTTAGATTCAGATAAGCTTTTAAAAGACAACCGCTCCAGTGAGCCCTGTAGTTGCTAAAGTCGAACATAACCAATTTACAAATAATCCAGAATGGACGAAAATTAAAAAATGTAGGCTAGGTGAAAATGTAAAATGTTCAGGAATGCAGCTTAATAAAAGCAGAAGCAACTGTTTGAATGTTAAAATGAGGCCATGTTCAGTGAGACTCCTCTAGCCCTGAACTAACCTGCTGAATTCTGGGACATTTTGAAAAACTGAAAGGGAAAAAGGAACAAGAAAACTACCAGTTAAAAAATAACCAGTGCACCTGCAGTGCTCTGCCCTCATATAACACGACTCCCAAAAGCAAAATGATTCGCTAATGGTGCCGACGTGAATAGGCAGCCTTCACCTTTTAACAGCTGCAAGTTCTTTTCTTCTGAGGGCTTCTGTTTATTTTATTGTATTGTTATTATTATTATTATTATTATTATTATTATTATTATTATTTATTTTTATTTCAAAGAAATTTTTTTTTTTAATGTGCTTAGAAATGATCATTAGATTTATAAATTGCTTTGGATAAAGGTGCTATATAAATGCAGGCATTTACCATTTAAATTAACGTCCACCATTCTCACAATCACATTCATGAATCAAACTGTGATTTGGGGACTACATGAAAGATAATTTACAGCTGTTCATACCTGGCACTGGAAAATATTTTTTTAATTGACTAAAGAGAGACAAAGTAAAAGAAACGGTTTTGTAACTATTTGCAAAAATATTTTGAGTAAAATGGTCTTTCTGAATATTAATTAAACTTAACTGTAAACCTCAAAATTCATTAAATAATTTAGTATTTAGTAGTTTACGCGTGTTGTAAGCAATAATTGACTACATTATGTCAAGCCAACTTCATTTTTTTAATCACAAAACAAAAGTTTTGGCATCATTTTATTTCCTCAGTGTCATAGCGGTCTGTAAATTGTGCTATTCTTATTTCTTTTCTTATGGATAATGGCGTAGATAAACAATAAAAGTTTCCATGAACATTTTTTCTTCCTATGGAAATTAAAATCCCTTCATCATTCACTTTGTATCTTATTTCCTCTCAATGTCCCTGCGTAAATGACTGAGCGGCAGGGCTGCTCAAGGCTAATCCCGCCCAGCGAGGAGTGGCTTTGCATCTTGCTCCTGTCCTCTAAAGCTTACGGATAGAAACACCTGAGCCAGATTTCACGCTGAGAAAGGGGAATAGATCTACGTTTCAATTGTGATTTTCTGAGGCTACATTTCATAGAGGGAATAGCGGCCGATTTTTTTTAAACGTTCTAACAGTCCCGTTTATTTATTTGATTTTAGAACGCGATCATCACGTTTTTTATTTTATTTAGCCCGTTATTGCTGGGTTTTGAAGATGTTGCATGAACTTATCCTCTGTTGTTTTGTGGCAACGATTTTTATACAAGGTAAGCGATTATAATGCCTAAATCCATGTCCGTTCGTAGAAGTTGTTTAGGCTAGTCCTAAACCTAATTAAGAGAAAACATATTTATTTGTTAAAACAAATTGAAAGTGACAGCTGTCAGTGACGTTTTATTACGTACTGTATATAGCTACAAGAGTTAATTATGCCATATTTAAACTTGAGTCGGACGATGATAGATAATATTTAAGCGTTAACAAGCATGAAAGTATGACACATGGAAAATCACATGGGTATACAGTTGATTCATCTAGTCAGTCTGGCAACGTGGTAAATGTTAGTTAGGCTATAATGCAGCGGAAATACTGAACGGCAATTTAATAATAGAGATTGAAAAAGCAACAGGTCTTTTGCAATGACCTACAAGTCGCAAGATGGTAAATATCTGGCTGTGTGCCATGTCAACGCGTTTCATACAAAGAGCTTGGTATATTTTCAGAAAAAGGTTAACGTAAAAACAATGTCATTCGTAAGAGAACGAGATTCCTTTGACTTTAACAGACGGTGTCAGCTAGCGATCGCGTTAGAAAAAAAAAAAAAAAAACCCGGCCATGCATAATGCTCAGTAATTTCAAATATCACGGTCAATGGAGCAGCACCCTTCCTGGGAGTAATGTCATGAAAAGGTCCGAGAATGCCACAGTAGCCATCGAGATAATACCGCAAATCACCTGAAGGTTTGAAAGTGATTTGAAACGGCAACTTGAGAAACAATAAGGATTTTATATATTTATTATTATTAATATTATTGTTATTAATAAATACATTCTAAATTATTAATGATAACGCTAACTAACATATTTGCAGGTCCAACCAATAACGCAGCAGCTGAGTTAACCTATATTTCATGCGAGAACACAATCGTTTCTTTTTTCTGTAACCTGAGAGAAATCCGCTGGTGTTCCGAACGGCATTGCCTTACTTTTGGAGGAGGCTATCAAACTCATTCTAGACAAGAGGCCAAATCCTCAAGTTGAGGACGACTCATGAAATTCATCCTAAGCATGTGTGGGTGTATCCGTAGGAGGCAATGATATTTCCTTCTTCGAAGTCAGAGCCCGGGTCAGTGCTGAAATGTGTATTTGGCTCCAGTTCTGATTTTGCCCGTCCGCCACTACCTATAGGTGTGAGTGTGCAATGATTCGGATAGATCTGGATGCACAAATTAAATTCCGCTTTCAGTTCGATGATGTGTGCGGGTCACATCTATTCAAGCGCAATTTATATTCTTAGTGTCTCAGGTGCAAATCCGGAATTTGATGTTTACATGCAA
Organism: Osmerus eperlanus; assembly: GCF_963692335.1. NCBI lineage: Eukaryota > Metazoa > Chordata > Actinopteri > Osmeriformes > Osmeridae > Osmerus > Osmerus eperlanus. The sequence continues at coordinate 2,183 of NW_026911401.1, read as the reverse complement.
AATAAGGGTTTTAGGAAGCGTAAAACAGTTTTTGTTGTCTTTGATGGAGGGGGCGAGGAGTTTATTAGGCCTTTATTCGGTATTGAAAGCCACATGTCCTTTATGTGTAATCGCCCAGTGATTATACGTCAAACTTCTTCCCACAGCAGAAGTTATAGGAGCACGGAGACCGTATGAGACAGTAGGGTAACTGCATGCTGCCTACCCACTGACTCACCCCACCCCCAGGAGCACAAGCTACACGTGAATCACCAGGGCTAGAACGCGACCTCGCTGGTCAGCCTGCTAGCGCAGCCCTAACTGAACCTTTCCAATATATCGTGGTGTAGGGAGACGTGGCGGACAGTTGCTCACAGAGGTTATATCCCCAAGAAGCGACCAACTTACCTGACCTAAGCAGTCTGGCGTGGGATTTGGCTCAGCGGCTTGTGGGGGGTTTGTTGTGGGGGGTGGGGATGGATCGAGGCTGTCGTGAGTTTGTCTTTCAAGCCGGTGCAGTAATATCCGGCAGACTCGCTGGCTGCCCTGAAGGCTGAGTTTGATTGCACAACTGAAGCTGGTCCTGCGGTTTTAGGCAGACTTGCTCATGTTCTTGAGCCAGCTGTGAATGGTTACACTTGCATTTCGGCATTTACCCTAAAAGTACACACAGTCTAGGAATGAACGGCTCCCACACCCATCCGTAACCGATAAAAGCGCACAAAGATAAGTAGCGTCGGTGTAAGGGGAAGATTGAGAAATGGAAATAAATAACCCAAAGTCTTATCTATTAAAACCAATATCCTTGAAAATTGTGGTGATTTTAATGTAGCTATAATACTTCTATTGAAAGAGATAAACTTTGCTTCCTGCTTACGCTCATTTTGTCTCCTTAATCACAGCTGATTAATTAGAGGAGCGTCTTACACAGATTCTGCGACTGGTTATAGATGGGGGAAGTGCGGGCTCGTTTGAAACTCATTTTGTGGCTCTCCATACCAATGGAATGTGTGCGAGTGCATCTCCTGATTAATTACTGTACGCAATATACTGTATGTTAATTAATTAGCGTAATTGGCTACCGTCGTGAGCCGAGCCTGTCTGAGCAGTCGTTGAGTTTGTTGTTGAGGGAACCCTCGTTCATATCTGACGGGATTACAGCGGCTCTGAGGAGCAGTAATCTCGTGCTGTAATTGGAAAGCCCGTGCTGGAGGACGGGAGCTTTAATTGGATATGATAGCGCAGGCCCACCGAACAATGGCCGCTTCTGGGAGCCATCTGCTACCCTCGCCAAAGCCTGGGTTCTGTAGGACAGCAGTTTTCTAAAGCCTCGGTTCTAGAGGAGAGGAGGTTTCCAAACCCTGCGTTCTGAAGGGGGAGTAGGTTTCTGACTCCTGCTCTCTGAATGGCAGCAGGTTTCGACATTTTGGGTCAAGAATTGTTTCGATTGATTTGGCTCTGAAGGAGTGCGAGTTTATAGAGATCATGATCTGCATTTTCATAAATGAAGGTACGAAAAGTGCCTAAAAAGGTACAAATGCTAGTCACTGGGGTGGTAACTAGATGCATAAAATTGTACCCCTAGCCCGCAATATATAATTAATTTGTACCTTCTTGGAAAACGTACTAATTTGTACCCGCAGTGCTGTACTTTCACGGGAAACTTAATCCTTGAACAATAAAAATGTACCTCACCTGTCACTTTGTTTCTGAGAGTGGGAAGGGTAGCAGGTTTCTGGAGGCTGGGAGCTTGTTGCCGTGGTATCAGGCCTGTGCAGCCCACCGTCTGCCCTGCCACCCTCAGAACAGTCAGTCACCAGATTAGTCACCTTTGTCTTACCTGCCTCTATTCTTATGGTCAAGATCAAGCTGGGTGTGTGACTCTACAGCTTACAAAGGGACATGTAGTCATGGGAATGAATAGTGTTTTCATGTGTGTTTAAAATGATTCTGACTAATAACTTTTCTTGTAAGCAGTTCCTATAAATTGGCATTGTCCCCCACATTTAGGCACTACAGAAACTAAAACTGACCTGATGTCTAAATCTCCCAGCAGTCTTTAAGTAACTGAAACCAGTTACTAGGATACCTCAGGAAATATGAACCACTGACAACAGTCAGCTGACAATCGGACATGTTTTTGACTCTACGTAGTTATTTTTACATTCAGGACTGCTGTCTTTGTTGCAACTGTAAAGCCTGGA
>NW_026911400.1:0-1000 GCF_963692335.1 Osmerus eperlanus | reverse complement strand
GGGGGGGGGGAGAGAGGGGGAGAGTAAGAGAGAGAGAGAGAGAGAGAGAGAGAGAGAGAGAGAGAGAGAGAGAGAGAGAGAGAGAGGGGGGGGGGGGGAGATGGAGGGGGAGAGAGAGAAAGAGGGAGAGAGAGAGAGCCCTGATGTCACAGACGGCACAGAGGCACACGGCAGACAGCAATCACTGCATGTTGCAGCCTGGCCTTGAGCTTGTTTAGATATCATTAAGACGCTCGGCCGCCGCTACTTTGTGCGTAAACACAGCAGCTTTGAGTGTGTTTGTTTCACAGCATGAAACGTCGCCGTGCCATATCCTTCATGTCAGTCAGTCTGGAGACACATTGAGGAATGAAGTAAGACAGACCACATTTCTAAAGATTTAAATCTGTCCACCAAACTCGGAGCTCGTTTCAGGGAGCACGTTCAAATGATTGTCCCCTTCGAAGTGGAAGCTGAGGGGAAAGCTGCTTGAGGTGGCGGGATGTCAGTAGACAACGGACAGGACAGGACCAAGCTGCAGCACCAGGCTGATCCTGACAAACCTGCGGGATTATCACTTCAGAGGGGAAGCATTCATTTTGTTCTCAAGTGTTACATGTAAAGAGCCGCTCCCTTATTACACTGGAAATGATAGATTACCCACAGCACTCAAATCACATGCCCGGCAGAAGGCGGTCAGATGCACAGGAAGAGGGGGGCTTCCTACCTTCGCTGTGGCCGCCAGGGCAATTGAGTTCTGCATTTAAATTACGTCAAGGGTAAAATTGGGCTGCAGCTACTCATTAGGACGTGGCAGGCAGTATAATTGGAGAGCATGGCGCCTGCTGTTCTCTTCAGTGGATGTAGTATTGTCAGATTGAGACCAATGGGCATATTTCCTTCACTTCAACTATAGAGATTTGAAATGTTGGAGGACATTTTATATCTGGGGGCTGTTTGTCTATGGTCCAACACGCAGAGATGTTTACCTCATCAGGCTGGGTAGTTGGACTGAAATGGA
>NW_026911399.1:5000-41280 GCF_963692335.1 Osmerus eperlanus | reverse complement strand
CCCACACACAACACTCTCTCTCTCTCAACACACACTCTCTCTCTCTCTCTCTCTCTCTCTCACACACACACACACACCCTCTCTCCTCTCTCTCTCCTCTCTCTCTCTCTCACACACACACACATCACACACCACACACTCTCTCTCTCTCTCTCTTTCTCTCTCTCTCTCTCTCTCTCACACACACACACACACACACTCTCTCTCTCTCTCTCTCTCTCTCTCTCTCTCTCTCTCTCTCTCTCTCTCTCTCTCTCTCTCTCACACACACACACACACACACACTCTCTCTCTCTCACACACACACACACACACTCTCTCTTTCTCTCTCTCTCTCTCTCTCTCTCTCTCTCTCTCTCTCTCTCTCTCTCTCTCTCTCTCTCTCTCTCTCACACACACACACACACACACACACAACACACACACAGAATGTCCTTAGAAAGGGTATCAGTATTTACAGCAGAGGTAGTTTGAGAAAGAGGCAGCTGTTGTGGAACAGGAGGAGTAGAGAGTAAAGAAAGAAGGAGAGAGGGATGCATAGGGGAGAGGATAGAGGAACGAAAAGAGAGAAGAGAGGGATGAAAGTAGGAGAGGAGAAAGGGATGAAAGAGAGAACAATTACTGGGCCACTCTCTTCTTTCACCTTTCACACCCACTTGCACTCCCTACCCACTTCTCTCTTGACACACACACACACACACTCAAACACACACACAGACTCACACAGAGAGACAGGAGCAACAGAGATAATTTATTACCATCAGGATGCTGGTGAGATTCTGGCTGACTTTCAATACCAACAACCTTGTCCTGAATACAATACCTACCCGCTAACATCAAGCTAACCAGCTGACAACCTTGCACTGAATACACTAACTAATACCTACTCACTTACAGCTTTCTAACCAGCTAACAAACTTGTCCTGAATACACTACCTATACTCACTATTAGCTAGCTAACCAGCTAACAACCTTGTCTCAAATACACTACCTACCCACTAACAGCTAGCTAACCACTTAACAACCTGAATACACTAGCTGACAGCTAACCAACTAACAATTTTGTCCTGAATACACTCAACCAGCTAACAACTGTTTACCTAACTAACCAGCTATCAACTTTTTAACCAGCTAACAACTAGCTAACCTGCTAACAACTAGATACCAGCTAACAACTAGATACCAGCTAACAACTAGATACCAGCTAACAACTACCTATTCAGCTAACAACTATTGCACCAGCTGAAAACTAGCTAACCAGTTAAGGAACTAACAACTAGCTAACAAACTAACAACCTCAGAGGCTGAGGGGTGAAGAAAGAAGTGGAGGAGAGAGGAGAGAAGAGACAGAGAGGAAAAGAGAGAATAGGCAGAGAAGAGATAAAGAGGAGAGGAGAGAAGGAAGAAGAGAAGGAGAGGAGAGAAAAGAGAGAGCGATGTATACAAAGTCTATATCAGTCAGGAGATATGAAAGCTTGGTTTTAATTAAACCATCACCATCTCAGAACAGTGTTCAGCCCTCCAATCACACACACACACACACGCACACACACACACGCACGCACACACACACACACACACACACACACACACACACACACACACACACACACACACACACACACACACACACACACACACACACACACAGAAGGAGAGAGGGGGTCTGTGTGTGTGCTGTCGTTCCCACGGCTACTGTACATCTGTACTCAGGAAGTTGAGAAGTTATCAGTTCTGAAAGGCTTCCAAGCTATCACAATTAGAGCTGCTGGAGCAGAACCAGAACAGATAACCAGAACAGAGCAGAGATACCTCCTCCCACCCCCTCCCATCCCTTCTCTGCTCTACTACTGCTCTTGTCCTCTGGTTCTGGTTCTGATCAGGCTGGATCTAAGTCCAGGTCCTGATTCTGATTCAGTCTGGATCTGGGTCTGGACTAGGATCTAGTCTGGATCTGGGTTAGGGTGTGGTCTGGTTTAGTCTGGGTCTGGGTAAGGACTAGGGTCTGAACTAGGGTTAGTCTGGGGCTGGGTCTGGACTAGGGTCTGGGTCTGGACTGGGTCTGGACTGGGTCTGGACTAGGGTCTGGGTCTGGACTGGGTCTGGACTGGGTCTGGACTAGGGTTAGTCTTTGTGATTAATGGAGGAGGCTGGGCTCTCTGGACTCCAGCCCAAACAAGGTGCTGGCTGCCTCAGGACCTGCTATTCATCACCATGGAGCTCTCTGTCACACACACACACACCCTTCTCTGTCACACACACTCTCTGTCACACACATACACACACCTCTCTCTGTCGCACATACACCTCCGTCACACACTCACTCTCACACACACTCCCCCCCCCTCCACTCAAGCAGCCAAACACCTGAAGTCTCTCCTCTAAAGACTGGGGTCAGGAAGCCTCTCTGTGCCAAGAGCTGTGTATGTGTGTGTATGCGTGTGAGAGTGTGTGTGTGTGGGGGCAGGGTCTGTATGAGAGAGAGAAATAGTATGTAACATGAAATTGTGTGTATGAAAGCCTATGGCTTGTGCCTTGAGAGAGGAGAGTGAGAGAGAAGAGAGAGAAGACAGAGAGGAGAGCGATGAGGTGAGGAGAAGAGGAGAGAGAGAAGAGGAGTGTAGAAGAAAAGAGAGGATTATGTTCCAGACACATTAATAAAATATAGTTGTAGACCAGGTGCTCGCTCAATCCTTTAAATGTGCCTGGGGGCGTCTTCGCTATATGTGTGTGAGCTGTGTGTGTGTGTGTGTGAGCTCTGTGTGTGCTGGGTTCTTGATCTAACCATCTGTCCCTATCCTCATGTACTGCACAGGATTGCAAAAACAGAAACACACACCCACTCATACACACACCAGCAACATAGATGCTCTAATAAATGTCTCATTAAGTGGTTAAAGATGATGGGTGGAGCTTGGCCTTGACAGACTCCCTTCACCAATCAGAGCACGGTAGATTAGCATAATGAGATCTCACGGCTGAAGAATCAACATAGGGGCCCCCGGAGGAACACACACACACTTTCACACACACACACTCACACACACGCACACACTCACACATTGATTCACACACACACACATACTCTCTCTCACATACACACAAACACATACTCTCACACACACATGTAAACACGCACTTAATCTCTCACACACACACACACACACACCCACACACACGTCACTCACCTTTCTCTTTTAATATCTTCTTCATGTTCAGCCCCGCCTCACCTAGGGCACCATCCAGAGGGTTCATCCCTACAGGAGTACACACACACACACACACACACACACACACACACACACACACACACACACATAGTCTTTCACAAATGTGTTTTTCAGTAAAGACTTTCAGTAAAAGGGAAAACAGACAGGCAGACAGACAGACAGAGACAGACATACAGACATACAGGCAGACAGAGACAGACAGACAGAGGTACAAGCAGAGAAATACAGACAGACAGGCAGAGACAGACAGGCAGACAGTCTTACCGTGGAGCTGTGTGTCGGGGGTGTGTGTGTGAGGGTTGGGGGAGGAGGAGGTGGATGAGGAGGGGTGGGACGAGGCCTGGGAGCCTGGGGGGGCGTCCTCCAGGGAGGGGCTGGGAGACGGGCTCTCCTGAACACACTCCTGCCAGGGACACACCACATCACACTGTTACAGAGTTAGTATTGTGGACGGGAGACACACACACATATCACAAGTATACATCACACACAGATATCACACATATACACACACATCACACACATAACATCACTGATATCACTCGCATATACATACATCTCAAACACAGACATCACACACACACACACACACACCACATTACAGACACACACAGGTTTGTTCTACTATCCAAATGAGGACTGACAATTCACTCCCATTCAAAATGGTGCTAGCCCTAACCCCTAACCCTAGCCCTAATCTTAACCCTTCATGTAATTCTAACCCTACCATTTATTCTAACACTAAACCCCCAAGACACAACAATTGAAGTTGTGGGGGCCAAGAAAAAGTCTCCACAAGATAATTTATTTTCTTAGGTTACTATCATTGTGGCGACCATTAAACAAGACCCCCCCCCCCCCCCCACACACACACACACACACAAACTCACATACACGTACATACAGTACACATGGACACGCACCAAATGCACACCCATTACACACACAGTTTACCCCCCACCCCCCAGTGATATCTATATAGGGTACAGAAAACACGCAGTCCGCAGGCGAAGCAAAGGCTTCTGGGAAGGCAAACAGCTTCTGCTGGTGCCATCTGCTGTAAACCGTCACCCCTCCTTTCCGCTCCTCACCCTCTACTCACCCCTCCTCACCCTCTACTCACCCCTCCTTACCCTCCACTCACCCCTCCTCACCCTCTACTCACCCCTCCTCACCCTCTACTCACCCCTCCTCACCCTCCACTCACCCCTCCTTACCCTCTACTCACCCCTCCTCACCCTCTACTCACCCCTCCTTACCCTCTACTCACCCCTCCTTACCCTCTACTCACCCCTCCTCACCCTCTACTCACCCCTCCTTACCCTCTACTCACCCCTCCTCACCCTCTACTCACCCCTCCTCACCATCTACTCACCCTCTACTCACCCCTCCTTACCCTCTACTCACCCCTCCTTACCCTCTACTCACCCCTCCTTACCCTCCACTCACCCCTCCTTACCCTCCAGTCACCCCTCCTTACCCTCTACTCACCCCTCCTTACCCTCCACTCACCCCTCCTTACCCTCCAGTCACCCCTCCTTACCCTCTACTCACCCCTCCTTACCCTCCACTCACCCCTCCTTACCCTCCAGTCACCCCTCCTTACCCTCTACTCACCCCTCCTCACCCTCCAGTCACCCCTCCTTACCCTCCACTCACCCCTCCTTACCCTCCAGTCACCCCTCCTTACCCTCCACTCACCCCTCCTCATCCCTCTACTCACCCCTCCTTACCCTCTACTCACCCCTCCTCACCCTCTACTCACCCCTCCTCATCCCTCCACTCACCCCTCCTCACCCTCTACTCACCCCTCCTCACCCTCTACTCACCCCTCCTCATCCCTCCACTCACCCCTCCTTACCCTCTACTCACCCCTCCTCACCCTCTACTCACCCCTCCTCATCCCTCCACTCACCCCTCCTCACCCTCTACTCACCCCTCCTCACCCTCTACTCACCCCTCCTCATCCCTCCACTCACCCCTCCTCATCCCTCCACTCACCCCTCCTCACCCTCTACTCACCCCTCCTTACCCTCTACTCACCCCTCCTCACCCTCTACTCACCCCTCCTCACCCTCTACTCACCCCTCCTCATCCCTCATCACCCCTCCTCACCCTCCAGTCACCCCTCCTTACCCTCCACTCACCCCTCCTCACCCTCCAGTCACCCCTCCTTACCCTCTACTCACCCCTCCTTACCCTCCAGTCACCCCTCCTTACCCTCTACTCACCCCTCCTCACCCTCCACTCACCCCTCCTCACCCTCCACTCACCCCTCCTTACCCTCTACTCACCCCTCCTCACCCTCTACTCACCCCTCCTCACCCTCTATTCACCCCTCCTTACCCTCTACTCACCCCTCCTTACCCTCTACTCACCCCTCCTTACCCTCCACTCACCCCTCCTTACCCTCCACTCACCCCTCCTCACCCTCCACTCACCCCTCCTCATCCCTCATCACCCCTCCTTACCCTCTTCTACTCACCCCTCCTCACCCCATACTTACCCCTTCTCCCCCATTCCTTCCCCTTCCTCACCCTCTATTCATACCCCTCCTCACCCCCCCCCCCCCCGCACCTGCCTACTATGACACACATACACACAGAAGCATTCACACAAAGATCAACAAACGCACATTTACATACTTATATCTTTTGTGTGTGTGTGTGCAGGTATGTGTGTGTGAGTGAGTGTGTGTGTAAGTGAGTGTGTGTGTGGTATGCTGGTCTGTGTGTGTGACAGTGAGTGTGTGCGGGAATGTGTGTGACTGTGTATGTGTGCGTGGGAGTGTGTGTGTAAGTGAGTGTGTATGTGGCGTGCTGGTCTGTATGTGTGAGTGTGTGTGTGTGTGTGGGGTATGCTGGTCTGTGTGTGTGTGTGTGTGTGTGTGTAAGTGTGTGTATGTACCTTGATGACGGAGGCTCCAGTGCGGGACAGAGGGCTGTGCATCTGTGCGGCGGCAGCCATGTTGGCGATGGTGTTCAGGTGGTTCATCTGGTTCATCGCCATGGCAACGGAGGCGGGAGGCAGGCCGACGGGCAGCAGGGGGTGGGGCATCATCATGAAGGGGAGGTCCAGACCTGGGGGCGAGGGAGAGGGAGAGGGGGGAGGGAGAGGGGGAGGAGAGAGAGTGGAGATATCACTCTCAGAGTCTGACAGTTCAAGTTTATTGTTATTATTTATTTGCACAGTTCTGCAAGAGATATCTGCATGAACATGCTTAATTTACAGGCTTGTAAATTACAGTGCAGACAAGTAGACTACAGAATACAGAAAACAATATTTGCTATAGTATGTGAACAATGTACATTATTTATCTAGTATTAAATCGACTAATATAAAATACAAATACACAAAATAACATGAAAACAACATAAAAGTAATTTTACACAGAATGTAAAGCTGAGTAGCAGAGGAGATCGTGGGTATGCTTGTGTGTGTGTGTTTGCCTGTGTCTTTGTGTGTGTGTTTGTCTGTGTGTGTATATTTTTGTTGTGGCATACCCAATCGATTCAGCTGGCTGAGACACACACAATTCAGGGAGAGGTGAGACAGAAAACAGGTCAACTGCTAATGTACCTTCTCATGAACCAAAAATAACGACTAACAGAAATCTGTTGTTCTGGTGAGCCTGGCTGCACCATGGTTGCCCCTGATGCCGCAACACTCAATACTTCACGTTATCAGTGAGTGGGATTCATGCCATCGCCTGGCTCGAGTCCACTCACTCTCACCCTCTCCCTCACCTTCCTTCCTCTCTCTCTCTCTCTCTCTCTCTCTCTCTCTCTCTCTCTTTCACCCTCTCCCTCACCTTCCTTCCTTCCTTCCTTCCTCTCTCTCTCTCTCTCTCTCTCTCTCTCTCTCTCTCTCTCTTCCTCTCTCTCTCTTTCTCTCTCAGCCTCTCACTCTCTCACCCTTTCTCTCTTCTCTCTCTCACCCTCATCCTCTCTCTTTCTCTCTCTCTCTCTCTCTCTCTCTTGCCACAGTATGCCATGTATATGTGTGTCTCTGTTTTGTGTGTATGCGTCTGTGTACATGTGTCACTGTGTGTGTCTGTGTGCCTGCATGTATGTGTGTGTGTGTGTGTGTGTGTGTGTGTGAGAGAGAGAGAGACTCACGGTTGGCCAGCAGGTGGTTCTGTTGCAGGGAGTTAAGCTGTGATGAGGAGAGGCCATGCTGGCCCCCCAGCCCCCCGTGGCCCAGCCCTAGGGAGGAGGGGGGAGACTGGAGCTTCTCCTTGTCCCAGGAAGACTCACTCCCACCTGGGGAGACATGAACAGAGGTGGGCCCACCTGAAGTCAGAGACAGTATGATCATGACAGGCCTGAGTTCCCCCCCACAACCCCAGACACAGTCAGACTGTTTCTTTTACTTTCAAATTGGAGGTTCTCAGAGAACCGCTACTAGTCGTTTCATAACCTCAGACATCCTCTCCTCCACCCCTCTCCTCCGTTCTCCCCTTCTCCTTCCCTCTCCTTCAACTCTCTCCTCCCCTCTTCTCTAAACGTCTCCTCTCCTCTCCCACTCCTCTCCTTTCCTTCTCCTCTAGTCTCCTCTAACTCCCCTCTCTCCTCTCCTCCTCCCCTCCTCTCCTCTCCATTCCTCCTCCGGAGAGGCGGATGAGAAGGAGGAGAGGAGACAGAGAGGGATGAGGAGGCGGAGGATCGCGGAGAGAAGGGGCGCTGAGGGACGAGGGGGCAGAGGAGGTAGAGATGGATGAGGAGTAGGGTAAATGATAGGGTTATTGTGCTTTAAGCAGCATCTGGGTCGGTGAGAGCAGAGAGCTCACAGCAGCAGCTGGCGATGCACACACAGACCTGCTCCTGATTCGACTATAATCATGTGAATTAAACCTTTTACTCTGAACCCACCCTGGTGATGAGGAAGGTGTGTGTGTGTTTGTGTAGGCGTGTGTGTGACAGGCTGGTAAACTAATGCAGAAACACCTGAGGCCACACACCACACACTCTCTCTCGAGACACACACACAGAAAGGTGTGTGAGAATGTGTATAGGAATGTGGTAGACAGCAGTGAATGTGAGACACCTCCACCTCCCCCTTCCACACACACACTCCCCCCCCCCCCCCCCCCACACACACACACAGACACATTCCCACACACACGAGAACCCAACCGTAGAGATGGGTTGAAGGCTAGTAAGAAACATTGAAAGCAGTAGATTTATGTATTCGTGAATATATATAGCAAATATACACAGAGTGAGGCAGAGATAATTGAGCGAGGTAGAGCGAGAGATAGAGGGCGGTAGAGAGAGAGAAACAGAGGGCAGTCGAACGAGATAGAGGGAGGTAGAAACAGGGTTAGAGTGATAGAGAGAGGTAGACGGTGAGAGAGGAAGGGGAGAGAGAGGGAGACAGAGAGAGGGAGAAAGGGATAGAGGGAGTTAGAGATAGAGGGAAGGCGAGAGACGGAGAGAGAGGATAGAGAGGTACAGGGAAGAAGTGAGGGAGCTAGAGGAGAAAGAGAGAGGTGGAGGGAGATAGGGAAAGATGGTGAGAGGGATAGAGGGAGGGAGGAAAAGGGATGGAGGGAGACGGGGAGAAGGGGAGAGGTAGGGAAGGGATAGAGGAAGGAGGGAGGGAGGGTCTTAGTGCTGCAGGTCCTCTGGGTCTGGCTGGCTCTGTTTCAGCAGGTCTGCATCTGTCACCTGGACCAGCTCTGGGCCCTCACACACTCACTCACACACACACACACACACACACACATACTCATGTACACGCACACACACTCACTCACATGCTCACCCCAACACACACACACTCTCTCTCTCACACACACTCACCCCAACACACACACTCTCTCACACACTCTCTCTTTCTCTCTCTCACACAAACACACACACATAACCTACTGTATACTCACACAAACACATACAGACCTTTACACACACACAGACCCAACCAAGACACCCACTCCCTCTGTCTCTCTCTCTCTTTCTCTTTCTCTCACACACACACCCCTCCTCTGCAAAGGGTATTAACAGCTTGTGGAGGGTGAGGGGCGGAGCGGGCTGGCACCCTGCATGTCATATTTCTTGTGGGCACTGCCATCTGGCAGGGTGGCATTCATGCCTGTTTACCCTGCTCCCGCCACGCACTCATCTGTGTGTGTGTGTGAGAGAGAGAGAGAGAGAGAGAGAGAGAGAGAGAGAGAGAGAGAGAGAGAGGAGAGAGAGAGAGAGAGAGAGAGAGAGAGAGAGAGAGAGAAAGAGAGAGAGAGAGAGAGAGAGAGAGGGGGGAACTGTGGTGTGTGAAGAGGGAGTTTCTGTGTGTGTAGAAAAAGAGTGTGGGTGTAGAGACTGCCTCCCGCCACACACTCTTCTGTGTGTCTGTGTGTGTTTGTGTGTGTGAGGAGAGGGAATTGTGGTGAGTGTGTGTGTGTGTGTGTGTGTGTGTTTGGGAGTGAGCATGGCTCAGACCAGGGGGAATGCTGCTAATCTGGTGTAATTGGGAAGAAATGAAGATAAACGAGGTTGAATCAGGGGCGCGTACACACACACAGACACGCACACACACACAGCTGTGCAACTGGACAAGCTATACTGACACACACACATTTACCCCCTTTCCCCTGCAACCAAACATGCTCAACCAAGATATTAATACTTCAGCCTGGGTTAGGGTCCTGGGTCTGGTCTGGTCCTGGGTTTGGTTCCTGTGCCAGCTGTGTGTGTATGTGTTTGTGTCTCTATGTGTGTGTGTGTGTGTATGTGTGTGTGTGTGTGTGTGTGTGTGGAGGGGTCCAGGGAGTAGAGGAAATCTATTTACCCGTAATAGAGAGGTAATGAAGAAGGAAGTCTGACATCATAATCTCTGAGGAGAAAAGGAGAGTGGAGGAGGAGAGGGGAAGAGAGGAGGAGAATGGAGGAGGAGGAGGAGAAGGGAGAGGAGTGAAGAGGAGGAGGAAGAGAGGAGAGCGAATGAGGACAAGAGGAGAGAAGTGGAGAAGAGGAGGAGAGGGGAGGAGGAGAAGTAAAGTAAAGAGGAGAACAAGGCGAGAGGGAAGGAGGAGGAGGGAAAGAGGGGAGGAGAAGAGAAAAGGAGGAAGGGGAAAGGAAGAGAGGAGGAGGAGTTGGTGGGGAGAGGAGAGGATGAGAACTCAGTCTTTAGCAGTCTCAGTGTCTCTACAGCTTTTCATTAAGCTTCATTTAAAGCCTCATTTCAGACAAATCACCCACACAGCCCCCAGCCCCTACAGTGTGTGTGTGTGTGTGTGTATGTGTGTGTGTGTGTCCAGACACTACAGTGTGTGTGTGTGTGTGTATGTGTGTCCAGACACTACAGTGTGTGTGTGTGTATGTGTGTGTGTGTCCAGACACTACAGTGTGTGGGTGTATGTGTGTGTGTGTCCAGACACTACAGTGTGTGTGTGTGTGTGTGTGTATGTGTGTGCGTGTCCAGACACTACAGTGTGTGTGTGTGTCCAGACACTACAGTGTGTGTGTGTATGTGTGTGCGTCCAGACACTACAGTATGTGTGTGTGTGTGTCCAGACACTACAGTGTGTGTATGTGTGTGTGTCCAGACACTACAGTATGTGTGTGTGTGTATGTGTGTGTGTCCAGACACTACAGTTCGTGTAAGTCCAGACACTACAGTGTGTATGTGTGTGTCCAATGACTCAAGTGTGTGTGTCAGACACTCAAGTGTGTGTGTGTGCGCATGTGTGTGTGTGTGTACTGCCCTGCCCTCCTGTCCCCTTGACCCATGGAACATCAATTCCCGATGGCTGGAACTGGATTGAGAGAGGGGAGGGGGAGAGATGAAGTGATAGATGGAGAGATGGAAGGAAGAAGGGGTGGATGGAAGGAAGTAAGACAGAGAGAGAGTCACATCAGTTTCTGATGTTTCAGGGGGAAAAAGAGAGAGAGGGAGAGAGAGAGAGAGAGAGAGAGAGAGAGAGAGAGAGAGAGAGAGAGAGAGAAAGAGAGAGAGAGAGAGAGAGAGAGAGAAAGAGAGAGAGAGAGAGAGAGGTAAAAGAAGCAAAAACTGCTGACTGGTGATGAGGCTCACAATGTCTCTCTCTCTCACCTCCTTCTGTGTCTCTGTCCTCTCTCTTTCGTCCTCTGTCTTTTCTCCTTCTGCCTCTCTCCCATCTCTCTCCTTCTCCCTCTGTCTCTCTCCCATCTCTCTCCTTCTCCCTCTGTCTCTCTCCCATCTCTCTCCTTCTCCCTCTGTCTCTCTCCAATCTCTCTCCTTCTCCTTCTCTTCCTCCATCTCTCCCATCTCTCCCTCTGCAATCCCTCCCTCCCTCCGTCCCTCCCTCCTTCTCCCTCTCTCCCATCTCCCCCCCCCCCCCCACACCTGTGTTCTGCTAGCACAGCAGTGTGTGACAGCGGTCTCAGTCCTCTTCAATAATGCATGCAGCTTCTCTTTTAACTTGTCACTCCCTCCTTCCCTCCCTCCCTCCAGCCCTCCCTCCGTCACATCATCTGAGGGGCTGATCAGCCCTGACAGTCCACCATTAGGCCAATGAGACCCCTTCCCCCCTTTCTCCCTCCCTCCCTCCTCCCCCGCACTGCCCCAGACCACTAACACATGTTCGATGTGTGGCTCTGCTCATCTCTCCTGTTAACGCACACACACTCACACACACACACATACTCACTCACACACCATCAGACTGCAACTAGAAAGCAGTAGACCTTAGACCTAGTGTGTGTGTGTGTTGGGGAGAGATTTAACTGAAGCTTATCTATGTAGACTGTGGTTCGCAGATAACTCTGGGGGTGTGTACAGCTGATCTCTCACACACACACACACTGATTAACACTGCTTTGATGTCCCGCCCCCCCCCCCAACCGCCCCCCCCTCCCCCCAGCCCCAGGACTCTGGTGACACGGTGACAAGGAGGGGAGGACAGAGAATAGGAGAGAGAGAGAGAAGCAGAGAGAAAGAGAGAGATAGAAAAGAGAGACAAAGAGGGAGATGCAGAGATAGAAAGACAGAGAGAAAGATGAAGAGATAGAAAGACAGAGAGAGAGAGAGAGAGAGAGAGAGAGAGAGAGAGAGAGAGAGAGAGAGAGAGAGAGAGAGAGAGAGAGAGAGAGAGAGAGAGAGAAAGAAAGAGGGATAGAGACAGAAATAGAGAGAAACAGAGTTGGAGAGAGACAGAAAGACAGAGAGAGTGATGTATATATATATATATATATAAAGAGAGAGAGAGAGTGATAGATGGAGACAGAGAGATAGAGAGCAATGGAGAGATGGACAGAGAGATGGACAGAGAAGGGAAGGATGACAGGACAGAGGGCAGGGTCAGGGTTAAGGGTTAAGGTTAAGAGGCAGACTGTCTCAAGTTTATTGAACTTAAAAGATATGATTCTAACTGTCAGAATGGTGTGTGCGTGTAAGTGTGTGTGTGTGTAAACATAAGCCATAAATAATAGTGTGTGTGTTTACTGCTGTCTACATATTCACCCACACGCTCTGTCTGTCTGGACACAGCCCTACTGGGTGATAAACAGACACACACACACACAGATACCACACGCACACACACACCCCAGACACACACACACACATACATATAAATGCATGGTCAGGTGGCTGCTATTAAGGCCATCATTAGCTTCTATAAAACACCCTGAAGACCAGAGATGAGCAGACACACATACACAACACACACCCACTCACACACTGAGGCTGGAGGGGTGGAGGCTGGGGGGTGAAGGGATGGTGGAGGCTGAGAGAGTGGAGGCTGGGGGGCTGGAGGCAGGGTGGAAGATGGGGGTTGGAGGCTGGGGGAGGAAGTTGGGGAGGGGGGGGGGGTGAGGCTTGGGGGGTGGAGATCAGGGGGGTGGAGATCAGGGGGGTGGAGGATGGGGGTGGAGGATGGGGGTGGAGGTGGAGGTGACCACAATAAGCATCTTCACTGTGACACATTTGACAGGGACCAGGTCAGAGGAGCAGGAGAGATGCTCACACAGACCATCCTGTTACCACTGGGGAGGGGGGCTGGATGTGTGTGATGTGACACACAGAAGATGTGTGTGTGTATGAGTGAACGCGTGTGTGTGTGTATGTGTGTATGTGTGTGTGTGTCTGACCTGTGTTAGAGTTGAGCTCCTCGTCTGACTCGGTGCCGTTCTGGCTTCCCTGCATCATCATCATCTTCATCTTCTGCAGCTTCATCGCTTCTGCCATCGCTGCTGCGGTGAGACCTGCACACACACACACACACACACATTAGTACACCAGTATACAAACACATCCTTTCCCGCCTAACATTTTTTTTTCTTTTCTTTTTTATCTGTAAAATAAAATAACAGCTTAATAATGATCAGATAATTAAAACAGTAATTATAGCCGTGGCCAAAAGCATTGGGAGCGACATACATTTTGTGTTTGCAAAGCTTGCTGGGCCTTGTCATAAAATGACTGCTAACATAATTTCAGTAAGTCATATCATCAGCACAGGGGAAAGTGTGAACTAGTTCTAGCCAGGTGAAATCACTCTATCATTCTGATTGGATTTAAAGAGCAGATTGACTGCTGTAAAAGAGGGGACTATTTGCATATATTGAAAATGTTCGCCCCCAAAAAGCTTACAAAAATATGAAATGTGCCTTATTGTATTCCAGTATTCTATAGAAACATGTGAAAACATTTTCCTCAAATACTAAACCAGCAAACTTTGCAAAACACAACATTTGTCATTGCCAAAACTTATGGCCACGACTGTATATACCATCATAGGCTATTTGTGCAGTCATTCGATCGAACCTGATGCAGTCTGTTGGTCCTTTCCTCTCCACTCTAATATCTCAGTCCCTTTCGAGACAGATACACATTGTTACTTGAGTAAGGTGCCGTGAGGTCAGCGTGAGCACCCAACTCTGCTAGCTAGCTGACATAAATACAAATATACAAATATTGCTTAAAGATTCTTTGGAAGGGGTACGGGAGCTGAGAATGTTAGGAAAAAGTGCCTGTCTTAGACTTATAGGGCTGTTCTATATTCCGATTGTGTCTTGAGATCCTAACCTTTTAAGATGGTTATTAACATGCATATGTTTTAATAAGATTTACTTACTAAGGCCTTATTACCTATCAACTAACTTTCATTAACAAGCACCTGGCTCTAAAGTGTTACTGTACACCTTTTGACAGACACACACACACACACACACACACACACAAAGTACATCCCTACACACACACATTGCAATGTCGTGCTAGGATGGCAGAACAATGATTCCTTTATCTCTCTGTCCCAGGAGAGAATCCTCCCTCCATCTCCCTAGCCTCCCCCCCCCCCCTCCTCCTACCTCCCTTCGTCTCCCCAGTCTCTCTCTACCTCTCCCAGCCTCCCCCTTCATCTCCCCAGCCTCTCCCCAGCCCCACAGCCATCATCACTCTGTCCAATTAGCCCTCTAATTAATTCAATTAACAGAGGGACACATTAAGTCCTTCATTAAAGGGACATCACCCTCCCTCCTCCTTCCTTCCCTCACCCCCTCCCTCCCTCACCCCCTCCCTCCCTCACCCTCTCCCTCCAGTCCCTCACCCCTACCTCACCCGTGTGTGTGTGTGTGTACCTGTGTGTGGGAGTGTGGTTGTGTGCCTGTATGTACCTGTGTGAGCGTGTGTTTGTTCATGTACCTGTGTGTGTGGGAGAGCGTGCATGTGTATGTACCTGTGTGCGAGAGTGTGTACGTGTGTGTACCTGTGTGCACGCTCGCGCGCGTGTGTGTATGTACCTATATGCATGAGATAGCACGTGTGTGTACCTGTGTGTGAGAGTGTGCGTGTATGTGTGTGTACCTGTGTGTGAGAGTGTGTGTGATCAGAGAGAGCCGGCTTGGCACGGCGAGCCGCAGCAGTGTTTATCGGGACGCCCAAACACATCTCTGATTGTTTGTGTTTGAGACGACCTCCTGTGATGTCTCCCAGTCTGCAGGCTGACCCCTGACCCCCGACCCTCCCCAGCACCCGCTGGAACATGAAGGTGGGTAGCCAGGCGTGGAGAAGCTCCATCTGCACCTTCATCCTCCCTCTCGTCCAACTCTCATCCCCCTTTCTCTTCTGATCAAAGGGAGGGTGGATAATGATTAACCTGACTGGTGCTGGGTCGCTCTCCTCCCTCCTGTCGTCGCTTTCTCCTCTCTTCTCCTCTCCTCTCCTCCCTCCTATACTCTCCTCTTCTCCCTCCTCTCCTCTTCTCCCTCCTCTCCTCTCCTCCCTCCTATACTCTCCTCTTCTCCCTCCTCTCCTCTCTTCTCCTCTCCTCTCTCCTCTTCTCCCTCCTCCCCTCCCCCTCTCCTCTCCTCCTTCCTCTCTTCTCTTCTATACCCCCTCTCTCCTCTCTTCTAGTCTCCTCTCCTCCCTCCACTTTCCTCCCTCCCCTCTTGCCTCTTCCCTCTCTCTGTCTCTCTTCTCCTTTGTTCAAAGCTTTGTTGAAGCATTTTCCATTCCAGAGCCTATCTAGTACAGTGGGAAGCCTTATGTGTGTCAGTGTGCATGAGTGTGAGAGAGAGAGTGTGTGTGTGTGTGCGGGTGAGTGAGTGTGTAGAGATCATGTTCAGTCAGTAAAAAAGTCACTTGACCGGGTGCATTACTGCTTTCATACAACTCTGCCTTTCGGCTCAGAGAAAGACTGCTCTCCTCCCCTGCTCTCCTCTGGCCTCTCTGACGTCCAGGGACACACATCAGATGACGGGTGGAGGAAAGCAGGCTGGGGGGGGGGGTGTGAGGGAGGCAATGGGGGGTTCTTTGATTGTCACAACAGTAAATATGACAGAAATCCTTTTCTGTTCCTCGGGAGAGAAAGAAACAGGAGAGGGAGGAGGAGGGGAAGGGCAGAAAGGGAGAGAGGAGAGAGAGGAGTAGAGGAAGAGAGGAGAGAAGGAGTAAAAAGGAGAAAGGAAGATGAATAAGGGTCTGTGTGAGTGAGTGTAATCTTGGTCTAAATCTCGCTCTGCCTTTTCACACCTAGCGCTCACAGACATCTGAGATTCTGCTCATGTGTTAAAACACTCCAATCAATAGCTGGTCAGTGTGTCCCCTGTCGCACACACACACACACACACACAGGCACGCACGCACGCACACACACCTCAATGTCAGCAGTAACCTACACAGACATAGATTGACAGCTTTGTGATCGAAGGATAAGAGAGAAATAAATCTTATCTGAGACAGAGCACACACACACACTCTATGTTTCATCATTGGAATTTCAGAGTAATTAGCGGCGGATAGTTACAGTACAGTAAGCTAGCGAAGGAGTGCGAGTGTGTGCACGTGTATGTGCGTGTGTGTTTAGCAGTGCCTTGACGGGGCCGATGCTGTCGTCACCCGCAGACAGACACACAGACGTCACCATGGTCAAGCTACGTTTTCAGCGCCATAGCGATGTTTCCACGTTATCCTCACCATGCTAACATCAGTGCGTGCGTGAAAGAGAGAGAGAGTGTGTTCCAATCCTCGCTCTGGAGCAGGAGAAGCTGTAACTGGAGGGGATGTAACCCAAACCCTCCAACCAAACCATGCAGGGGAATAAAACCCAAAGCGTGTTTATTTTAGAGCCGATAAAGGAAACCGGAATGAAAATTTCCAGACGGTATGTGCTATGAGCAGGTGTGTATGTATGTTCTACATGCCTGTGCATGTGTGTGTGTATATGTTCTATTTGCCTATGTGTGTGCATGTACTATACGCAAGTGTGTGTGTGTGCGTGTGTGTTGTGACATCCCCAGAGAGTCAGAGCCCTCCCAGCCACAGGGAGAGCGGTCCAAGCCGCCTCACAGCCAGGTCGTGGGTAACTATAGACTGTTCCGGAATCCCCTCTCAGCAGGTGACACAAACAGAGCCGACGGAGAGAGGGAGACGCCTTGTGTGGGCGAAAGAGAGAGAGACAGAGAGAGAGAGAGACAGAAAAAGAGAGAGAGAGAGAGGGCGAGAGACAGTCCCAGGCATCGACACCCCTTCAAGAGCGAGCATTTGTCCCTCACGTCTGGGTGGAGCCAGGCTCCCCCGGGGAGAAGGTTCTGGAAGGAGGCCTTTATGTCTTCTGTTTGGAACGGTGTTTCCTCTGTCGATGGAAACGGCAGAGCCCTCCCTCGTTTTCTCTCCCTGACCTCCTGAACTGTATGAGCCTCCGAGTCCTCCGACTCTCAGTGGTTGTCACAGTATGTACCGTATGCATGTGTGAGTGAGTGTGTGCGTGCGCGTGTGTGCTTGTGTCTGTATGTTCATGCGAGTGCGTACGTGCCTGCTTGTGTGTATGTGTGTGTGTGCGAGCATCCACCAAGTGGCCACAGGATGCTGTATTCAGCCAACACAGCAGAAGCAGCTTGCAGCTTAATTACACATCAAGGTACTATTACACACACACACACACCTGTGCGAGGGGAGTTATTGAGATGAGTTTAATATGAGTATGGAAGCAGGGCTGGTCAGGGAGCAGAGCGTGGGAGATACATCTGACCATGTCATCAACTGGGGCCTGCTGGGACTGTGTGTGTGTGTGTGTGTGTGGGGGCGGAAGAAGAGAGTTGGATTAATAACTGTGGTGCACAGATCACTCTGATGGCTCCCTCGCTGTGTGGGGGCGAAGACACGCACACACGCACACACATACGTATAGCACACGCTCACACATATTTTCACACACACAAACAAAGGCATCAACAAACAAAATCTCTTCTAAACATTCCAGTGGTTCCAATATAAAACACAACGGCTGATTGGCTGGCTGGCTGGCTGGCTAGCTGGCTGGCTGGCTGGCTGGCTGGCTGGCTGGCTGATTGACTGGCTGGCTGGCTGGCTGGCTGGCTGGTTGGTTGGCTGACTGGCTGACAATCCTACGACTTAGCAGAAATAAATGGGCCAAGTGTTCAAAGAGTAACTAGACTCTGCCCACTGGGCAGAAGAGCACTTTAACACACACACACACACACACTGTCTCTTTACTCCCCTCCTACCTACTCCCGTGGTGGAAAACAGATAGAGAGGGGAGGAGGGGAGAGGGGAGGAGGGGAGGAGGGGAGAGGGGAAGTATGGAAGAAGAGGAGAGGAGAAGAGAAGAGAGGGGAGGAGGTTGGCTGATGATTCTGCTGGCATGTGAGTAGTTCCAGTCTGTCCACTCAAATATGATTGATGAGCACAGCAGTCTCCCTCCAACACACACACACACAGAAGGAGAATCTGGGGGGGCTTCTGCTGACCCCCCCCCTCCCCTCAGACCAATCAGATATGTAGTGATAGTGACAGGAGCTAGCTGGCCGTCGCCGGGTGGATTAGCTCTGATAGCAATAATAAATTAAACAAGACGACCAATCACAACACTGGCCGGCTGACCGCGAGCTGATTGGCTGAGTGAGGGCTTGGCCAATAGGACGTGACAGATTGTCTGGCCACAGGGGGAGGAGTTAGTCTAACCAGCCAATCAACTGTCTGATACACCTGACTGGCCTAGGATGAGAGGAAGGAGGGAAGGAAGGAGGGGGAGAGAGAGAGAGAAATGGAGGGAGAGAGAGAGAGAGAGAGAGAGAGAGAGAGAGAGAGTAGAGAGAGAGAGAGAGAGAGAGAGAGAGAGGGAGGAGGGAGGGTGTGTGGGTTTCTCTCTCCTCATTTAAGGCTAACCTTAGCCTAACCTTTCAGATGTTGAAAGCTCACGTCTTCACTGCCTTATTAACACACACAAGGTGACCTGTGTTTATATTGAGCTACATCCACAATGGAGAACCCTACTCCTCCCCTCTCCTCCCCTCTCCTATCTCCTCTCTGCTCCTCTTGACACCAGGCCAGACCAGACCAGGCCAGACCAGGCCAGCCCAGCCCAGCCCAGGCTAGACCAGACAAGAGACATGAAAAGTAAATTAAAAATTAAAATGATAAATGAAAGTGAACTGGTTAAAGCCAACAGCAGCTTTACAGTTTTTTCCAATTGCTTAAGCACAATTTTGAAAACAGGGCTCACTTTGTCAAAACACAACACACGATTCACACAACCAGACACACAAGTAGCAGAACACCTCCAATCTTTTGCTAAATGAAACACAACATTTCTGTCACCGTATGCCACACACATGGTTCATGAAATTTGACTCTGTTTGAACCAGTTAAACATTGTTGTGCAAAATGTAAAACACTCTTACACTAACTATTCTTTTCTAATGATATAACCTGCTTGCTTTTGTCAGAGATATTGTTACAGTTATATGTTGACCAAACACAACACACAAGACCAGTACTGCACACTGATGAAAATATTTACGGTATTTCTCCACATTGTCTACGTAAAGGTTGCATTTTTTGCAGAAAATCTTAACATATTTCAAATTGAATACTGTATAGTAGGCTACATACTGTAAACACAGCAAATACATTTGTGGAGACAAATGAAAGTATTCAGCAAATGAAATACAGTACATTGTTTCAATCATGGACTGCAGTGAATGTGTACAAAAAAAGTACCGATGTAGTGCATATGTAGTAGACTACATTTTACTGTACTGTAGACAGTAGAGAATAGTAGTTTTCACCTGTGCTCTTGTCGAAATGTCCAAATTACTGTTGCAACACTATATCTGCTGAGGTTGGGCTGAACTCTCTGTCCAGCCTCTGTCAATGGTGCCCCATGGTTCACAACATGGTCAACCAATGTTGTTTGAATTTGATTAGATACTGTAAATTTGTCCCTATTCTTCCACGGCCTCCAGGTCTACCTCTCCCTCTCCCTACCTTCCTCTACAGGCTCCCCCTCTCATCCTACCTCTTCCTCTTCCTCTTCCTGCAACATTGCCTTCCATTTCTGAAGAGGACAGGTACACTGACCTGTTGCCTTTTTATAGTGCTTACACCTGATTGGTATGTTTACAATTACAGTTTTTCTCGATTGCTATGACACATTTCTTGAAACAGTCACCCATTTTCTCAAAACTGTAAACACAAAACCAAATCTTCAAACTCAATTTCCAAAACCTCTGATTATTCCGGCAAAATCAAACACTCGCCCCTAAACCATTTACAGTTTTTTTCAACTGCTTACACTCTTTTTTCAAACCTTTACAAACAAATCCAAGAATTGCACACACAAAATGCAAAATGCCTTGCATCTCTTGCAAAATGAAGCACTGCAGTCAAAATATCACAAGCACGTTTCAAAACATAATATTACATTTTTGGATATATCATATACACACAGTTATTCAAAACCTAAAACTCTTCTTTCATGAGCTCCTATGTACATTTGGCAGAGATGTTGAAAAATTCATGGTAAACATGAAAACAAGATTGAAACCAAACTGTTTTTACTGTTTTTACTGTATAAGCATTTGTGGTTGTGAATACAGTATTGCACAGTACGAAAGAAAGAGTGTAGTAGGACAGAAACCAAACCTAATTTTGAAAAAGGTGATTACGGAATGGTGTGTGTGTGTGTGCCATGAACTGTAGCATACAGTAATATATACTATTTTCTACAATATTGTCAGAATGTCTTCTTACAGTCACTGTACTGTTGCACAGTATGATACAGTAATCCACCAGACTGTGACCAATTATGCAGTGCACTGCAGTCAATGGATGCATGGGTGCTATATATGTATAATATATGTTTGTGTATAGTATACCGAGTGTTGTGCTGAAACAGCTATTATGTGTACATTAGAACATGTTTACTTTACAGTAGATTGTTACATACCTGTTGTCAACAGTAAAGGTTAAAATTATACTGTAAATGACTCAAATCAGGCTATTTATAGGCGTATTCTAAAGCCATGATTGGTTGGTGTTGAGTAAAGCAATGAGTGTTTGCACATGTGAGGAGTTAGTGTGAGGCACTGATGAATTAGTGTGGCATTTTGACTGGTGGTGTTTGAAAAAGGAAATCAAGATGCTTCCTGTTAGAATTGTGTGTGTTACGTGGAGAATTGTGTGTTGTGTTTTGCAAAAAGTGTTTTATGAAAATGAAAACTGAGTCAAAGGTAAAAAATGTGCGTATGGTTTTGCAGATTTGAGGTGTGGTTCTGGTGTTTGAACTAGTCGTGTATACGGACACCACGGTGAAAGCTGACATTGTCCCAAACCAGCATTAGAAACGAGTGTGAACAATTTTGAGTCATCGTGTTTTGCAGATGACAACTGTGTTGTAGTTGTGTTTACTGTTTGCCGCCTGTGTTTACCATTTTGCAGCACAAGTGCATCACAGTGCAAAATGTGTTTAGTGAATGAGAATGTGTTTAGAGTTTGGCCAAAAGAGTGTGTCTGATTCGACAAATGCATTCAGGCCACTGAACATTTGATTCAGAGAATTGGGTTTAGTGTTTTAGCAATTGTGAAAAACTGTAAGCACTTTAGTTCTTGTACACCTGACGCCTGTGGTTGATCCATTCCTTCATGTGTGGCATTTTACAAGGCAGTGTCTTGAAAAGGCAATTAAGTGACATAATCGTATATTTCTGTGTCTAATGTAGAAAAGTGTGTTTAGTGATTTGCAAAACACTGTGTGTAGTATTTTGCAAATAGTGTGAGGCTGAGAATGTGCTTATGGTTGTGCAGATCTGGGCTGCTGTTTTGCTCCTTGAGTGTCAGGTTTCACTATATGTGTGTTATTTGAAATGTTTGTGTCTAAGCAATTGGAAAAAAACTGTAATATGATGACAGCGATTTCTTGAGTGAGGGGGGGGGGCACACTGCTAATCCTGCATCGTCCCCCCCCCCCCTCTAACACACACTTAGATACATGGACAGTACTACAACTCCTTCACTTCATAAGGAGCTTTACGAACTGAAGAGGCAGAAAAGATTTCATACCATTAGTAGCCTGCAGCACACACACACACACACTCATTCTCTGAGTCAGTGACTTCAAACTGTCACTCATCTCAGGTTCTCTAATTAAGAGACTAATAATAGAGCTAATGCTGCCAACTGTTACCAGAAGGAGGACACACACACACTCGCACACGCACGGACGCACACACTCACATGCGCACACACATACATGCACACGTATGCACTCACTGCCACCCATGCTGGTCAGTCCCAACTGCCCTGGAGACAGGCAGGCCGCAACGACGTACAAATTAAACACACCCTAAACCCTCCCTCCCCCTTCTCCCCTCCCCCATTCCCCTTAGGTACTTCATTAAATAGGGATTGGGGCCTGGTGGGCCAGTCTGTCTATCTGTGTGTGTGTGTGTGTAAGAGAGAGAGAAAGTGCGTTTGTGTGAGAGTGTGTTTGTGTGTATGAGAGAGCGTGTGTGCGTGTGAATGTGTGCTTGTGAGAGCGCATCTGCGTGAGTGTGTGTGAGAGAGAGAGGGCGTGTGTGTGAGTGTGTGCATAGGTGTGTGTCTGAACGGTATTATTTAGCAGACGCTCGTGTCCAAAGTGAGACAATACAGTACAGAGGGGGGATTTGAACCTGCGTCCTCTTGCTCTGCAGACAAACACTCTCCCGCCTGAGGTGAACCCACCTCCATGTGTGTGAAAGTATGTGCGTGACTGTGAGAGTGTGTATGTGCATATGTACGAGTGTGTATGTGCATATGTACGAGTGTGTATGTGCATATGTACGAGTGTGTAAACATAGTCTTAAACAACTCTCAAGAAATTAAGATCTACCTCCTCTCCTCCCCTTCCCTCCCCTCACCTCCTTTCCTCTCCCCTCCTCTCCTCTCCTTTCCTCTCCCCTCCTCTCCTCTCCTTTCCTCTCCTTTCCTCTCCTCTCCTTTCCTCTCCCCTCCTCTCCTCTCCTTTCCTTTCCTTTCCTTTCCTCTCCTCTCCTCTCCTCTCCTCTCCTCCCCTCCCCTCCCCTCCCCTCCCCTCCCCTCCCTTCCCTTCCCCTCCCCTCCCCTCCCCTCCCTCCCCTCCCCCTCCCTCACCTCCTTTCCTTTCCTCTCCCCTCCTCTCCTTTCCTCTCCTCTCCTCTTCTCTCCTCTCCTCTCCTATCCTCTCCCCTCCTTTCCTCTCCTCCCCCCCAGCAGTCTGTGCTCATTAGCATGTGTGGTGGCCATGCTAGTATTCTAGTCCATATGTTACCAAACAGATCGCCATGTATTATTTATTCAACTATTCAACAGCTACACGTCACACACACACACACTCACTCACGAATACATACAACCACACACACAAAACCCTGACCTACAATCAGTTATCTTATCTTATATCATGTGAGGATATCGAGAATACAAACTGTAGCACATTGTGTGTATGAGTGTGTGTGTGTGTGCGCGCATGTGTGTGTGTGTGCGTGCGTGCACATGTGCTAATGTGTGTGTGTGTGGGTGTGCGTGTGTGTGTGTGTGTGGGTACACAGATGGGGAGTGTCCCCCACTGGGACGTGTCATTCATCAAAGTCACCAGGAAGGAATAGTTTGTTTTCAGTCACAGAGAGCAGAGAGAGAAGAAGGGAGAGAAGAGAGAGGGAGAACAGGGGACGTTGGGAGCGAGGGAGGGAGGGACAGATAGAGGGAGGAATGGAGAGTGGGAAAGAAGGAGAGGAGGGAGGGAGGATATTTACACACCACACACACACACACCTCCACATACACACACAAACTACAGAGAGCGGGGGACAGGGAGAGAGAGAGAAAGAGAGAGGGGGGTCAGAGAAAGGGAGAGAGAGAGAGAGAGAGAGAGAGAGAGAGAGAGAGAGAGAGAGAGAGAGAGAGAGAGAGAGAGAGAGAGAGAGAGAGAGAGAGAGAGAGAGAGTAAATGCATGTGTGAGAAAGCGTTACAGAAATCCAATATTGTAACCTCTGTGTGTGCTGCAGCAAAGAAGGACAGAGGAAATCAATACAGGCTGATTTACAGGAGGCGAGAAAGAAGGGAGGAGGAGGAGGAAGAGGAGGAGAAGTTGTGGAGTAGAGGAGTGTGGGAGGAAGGCAGGTAGGCAGACAGGTAGATAGACAGACAGGTAGAAAGACAGTATAGAGAAACATAGGTAGAGACAGGTTGAGAGAGACAAACAGGTAGACAGGCAGCTAGAGAGAGAAACCGGTAGACAGACAGGTAGAGAGAGAGAGACAGGTAGAGAGAGAGAGAGACAGGTAGAGAGACAGGTAGAGAGAGAGAGACAGGTAGACAGACAGGTAGAGAGAGATGGATAGAGACAGACAGGTAGACAGGCAGCTAGAAAGAGAAACCGGTAGACAGACAGGTAAGAGAGGGAGACAGGTACCTGTAGGAGACAGTAGCCCGGGGGACAGAAGACCGTGGACGCCATGTGGGAGGAGCCTGGAGGTGTCCTGCATGGCCACGCCCAGAGAACGCTTAGGAGGACGTCCTGGTCTGGAGCTGAGGGAGAAGGGGTGAGATGGAGGATTGGGAAGAAGAGGGGAAGAGGGGGAGGAGAGGGAGAAGGGGAAGAAGGGAGGAGGGGGAGGTGGGGGGAGGAGAGGAGGGGGAAGTGGGGGAGGAGAGGAGGAGGTGGGGGAAGGAGAGGAGGAGGGGGAGGTGGGGGGAGGGAGAGGAGAGGAGGAGGGGGAAGTGGGGGGAGGAGAGAAGGAGGGGAGGTGGGGGGAGGAGAGGAGGAGGGGGAAGGTGGGGGGAGGAGAGGAGAGGAGGGGGAGGTGGGGGGAGGAGAGGAGAGGAGGGAGAGGTGAAGGTTAGCTAGCAGAGGCATCACAGCAGTATTAACTGATTATTGAGTGAATTTGAAAATGAGAAAAGAAACTTAGTAAACAGTAAAACCTGTTGGTACATTTCAATAGAATCCCCCCCCCCCCACAAACACACACACACACATATATACACACATACTCACGCACAACCACACACCACACACACCGTCACAATAAGGTGAGATTAGACAAAGTCAGGAAGGAGAGATTCCCTCTGCAGATAACACACACACATACACACACACCTACACCACACACACACACCGTCACACGCACCCACATAAACACACACACACACAGCTTGATAATGATCAGCAGCAGCACATGCCTGGCGGTGCCTAGGTGGGCGGGGCCTGGGCCCAGTGTGTGTGTGTGTGTGTGTGTGTGTGCTGTATTAGTTTTGTGTGTGATTCTCTCCCCAGGCCAGGAAGTCATGAACAAGGGAAAACTTTCCTCACATTATGCAACCCCTCCCTCCCTCCCTCCACACACACACACACACACACATTTGCACACCATAAATACACACTTTAAAGCAGCTCCTTAGACACACAGGAATATTCCAAACAAACGGACACATTCCTCAAAGTAATCCCATACACACGTTGACGCTCAAAGATTGAACACCACACAGGTCGTCCTAATAACAGGCCAGTGTTCCAAGGAGCAGATGATGGTTGGGGCCCACTCTCTCGGGGACAAACGCATGGTGAGGCAATCGAGGGAGGGGGAGAGGAGGGAGGAGGAAGGAGGAGAGGACAGGAGAAGAGAAGCGAGGAGAGGAGAGGAAGGAGGAGGAGAGGAGAGGAGGATGAAAAAGGAAGAGGGGTAGAAGAAAAAAAGGAAAGAAAAAGGGTGGAGAAAAAAATGCTTTCAAAGAGAAATGCTCTTTGAGCACCATGCGAGCTGGCCTTTATCCAAGGTCCTGTATTGTTGTAGTGTTGTGTTTCTGTATTGTCGTGTTGTTTTTGTTTGGTTGTGTTGGGGCTGTGTTGCTGTGCTTCTCTGTTGTTGCTGTTGTGTGTTGTCGTCGTGTTGCTCTCTAGTTGCTGTGTTGTGTTGGTGTGTTGATGTTAAGGAATGACTGAGTGGATCTGAAGAACAGAGATAGATGGAGGGATGGATAGATGGAGAGATGAAATAGGACAGGAGAAACCAGTGCTCAGACGACAGCTCTTATCTGAAATCTGGGAGATGTACAACCCCACTCCTACTTGTCTCTCTCTCTCTCTCTCTCTCTCTCTCTCTCTCTCTCTTCTCTCTCTCCTCTCTCTCTCTCTCTCTCTCTCTCTCTCTCTCTCTCTCTCTCTCTTCTCTCTCTCTCACAGACACACACAGTCACTCTCCCTCTCTC
Organism: Osmerus eperlanus; assembly: GCF_963692335.1. Lineage (NCBI taxonomy): Eukaryota > Metazoa > Chordata > Actinopteri > Osmeriformes > Osmeridae > Osmerus > Osmerus eperlanus. The sequence continues at coordinate 15,099 of NW_026911399.1, read as the reverse complement.
TTTTTTTCGTTTCAGTTCATCCGGTTTCAAGACACACACACAAACTCTCCCGCACACACACACACATTCACGTACACGGGATCAGCTCAAGAATGCCATCTGCGAAGATGCCCAATACATGTTGGACTAAAAGATTGTGAGTGTGTGTGTGTGTTCATGTCTGCCACCTCTCTGTTGGCGAGTGGGGTCACATGGAGTTTATCATCGATTGGAAACTCACACACACACACACAGTTCTCTCGTTGTGTAACTGTGGGCTGCGTGTGTAGTGTGTGTGTGTCGCTGCTTCACTAAACCAATTAATGGTGAACGGCGAAGCGTGAGAGAAACACCAATCAGGATCCAGACACTCCGTGAAGGTAACGCTTGTGGATCAAAATCAGCAGCACTTACCGGTTTACCGGTTTACCGTCGGCTGCCCACATGGCACGGCCATGGCTACCACGGGAGCTGACCAGCTGGGATTCCATGCCAGGTGAGTAGAGATATGATTTTAGGTGCAGGTGATATACAGTTTCAGTGACGGTATCAGTATTATGAAGTGATCCTGTTTATCGCTTAGAGCAAAAACTCTGAAAACAATCCCTGATGTGTTCCTAAACCAGTTGATATATCCATATTATATATAACCATATATATATATACTCCATGTCCATATGTATAATCACTTCTGCTCCATATCATATCATATCAAATCATGTATATAATCACGTCTGCTCCAAGTTGTTCAGAAGATACAGGGTGACTAGGTGTAACTAGCAGTGTGTTCGGGGAGGAGCCTATGGGTGCAAGGGGAGGAGTCGAGGGACATTGGGGAGGAGCCAATGGATGTTGGGGAGGGGCCTGTGGGTGTTGAAAGATGAGCTGACGATCCTAGCACTGGGAAAATAGACATCATATTCAACTTTTTGGCGCTTCAACCAATCATGAAGCTCATACGGACACATGTTTTCATCCCAGTGCTGTATGATACATATTAATAAAGAGCCATAATAATATGAGACATTACAATAATTGAATACATTATAACAATATGAACTGTTCTGGAGGTCTTTAATCGTCTCAGTGATATGAAATTAATTAGGAATTAGGAATATATATTATAGATATAAACTATATGTAGGTCAGATGTAATTCTATTATTGAAGTAGGCCTGAGTGATTCTCAACCTTCTAAATGGAACTAATTGAAACTTAGCTGTTCTCCTCCCTCCCTCCTCCCCTGCCTCCCCCTCTCCTTCTACCAGCCTCCCTCCCCTCCTCCATCCCTTTCCTCCTCTATCCCTCGTCTCCCCTTCTACCTGCCTCCTTCCCTCCCCTCCTATCTGCCTCCCTCACTCCCTTCACCTCCTACCTCCCTCCCTCCTCTCTCTCCCCTCCCTTCCCTCTCCACCCTCCCTCCTCTCCTCCACACTACAAGCCTATGGACATCATAGTTAACTACATCAGATGTCTAATTCATGTGTCGTGTAATTATGAGCTATATTTAGTCACCCCGGAGCCTCCCTCATTTCTGTCAGGGAGGGTACTTGCGACTGGAACACCTGATATTAACCAGGAAACCAATTAACTTTAGAAAAGATAATTAGCAAAAGATGACAATTTAATTTTCCTCAAGTGCTCACTACAATAAATTCACTCTTAAATAAATGAGGTCTGAATGTAGTTAGTCTCCAGCCGGTGTGGATTCTGTTCTGCTGCCTGGCTAGACGACATGGTTCTGTTTCCTGTCTCAAGAACCTGGTCCTGTTTCCCCGGTTCTGTTCCCTGTCTGGAGTAGGGCTGTCCACACAGGCCCATGAGTATAGGTCCGAATGCAAGGGCAGCAGGGCCAGGGGTCAGCAGGGTCAGGAGGGAGCAGGTCGGGGTCAGGGTTAGCAGGACCTGCCATCACCACACTCATGGAGCTTTAGAGGAACAACGTCTTGAAAACTCATTAATACCGGAATGTTCCGATAACATGCGTCCCCTCACGGATCCAAGACGGGGGAGGGGGTCATGAAGGGGGAGGTCATAGAGGGGGGGGGGGCATGTGCCACGTGCACTGGAAATCTGGAAATGTAGCCGTGCAGGGGAGAGATGGCCTCGGTAGATTTCCTTCTCATGTCTCAACATGAGGGGGGGGGGGGGAGAGGTTGCAGGGGGGGGGGGAGAGGTTGCAGGGGGGGGGGGTTCTTCCTTTAAGGGTAGTTTTCCACTAAGCTGATTGGTCACCAGAGAAGTGAGTAAGAGGTTCCGTGACGTGGTCCTATCCTCGCTCCTTTACAAGGCGGAGGAGGTGTTATTGTGTGTGGGTGAAAGTGTGTGTGCGAGTGTGTGAGGGACTGTGTGTGTGTGTTTGTGTGCATTTGGGTGTGTGTGTGTGCATGAGAGAGTAAGAGTGTGTGTGAGAGTTATTGTGTGTGTTTGTGAGGCCAGTGTGTGTGTGAGTGTGGATGTGAGGATAGTATGTGTGTGTGTGTGTGTGTGAGCTTGTCCTATCCCCCCGAAGGATGCAACTTTGCTCTTACTGGGCTCTGGTTAAAGCCACCATTGTGTAAGTGTGTGCGTGTAAGTGTGTGTGTGTTTGTGTGTAAGAATGCGTGTGTGTGTTTGTGAGTGTGTGCATGTGTGTGTGAGCGTGTGTGTGTGAGAGAGTGCATGTGTGTGTGTGTGCGTGTGTGAGTGTGTGTGTGTGTGAGAGTGCATGTGTGTGTGTGAGCGAGAGAGAACTATAAGATCCCCGTCCTGCAGAGGAAACACCTGCTGCTAGCCAGCTACTGTAGGAAGGACTCATATACACTCACACAGACACACACACAGACACACACATAACTAAACTAAACAACAACAAACTAAACACATGCTCCTACAATATACACACACTACACACTAAAAACATGTATGTAGTGTGTATCATAGCATGTGTTTAGTATGTACTGTGTATCATACCATGTGTTTAACATGTAATGTGTATTGTAACATGTCTCCCATTGTTGCTGAACACACAGGCAGAGGGCAGGGTGTATAGGAGAGAGAGTGTGTGTGTGGGAGAGAGTGTGTCGGTACTCCAAATGGCCTGATTGGTGGGCATGATGCCCATCCCTGCTGCTACACCTCCATGTTTGCCCTCACTGACACACTCTCCCACACATTCTCCCTCACACACTCTATCCCACCCGTACACACACACAATTCACACACTCACACACACTCATTCACACGCGCTCACAAACACATATGCACGCGTGCACACACACACACACATGCCTGCCCGTGGCCCGGAGGCCCCAGGGTGGTCATGGTAACAGATGGCTCCGGAGCCATTCACACGTTCCACCCTGTCAGAGAGCTCTCACACACCGACCAATCACACTCCAGTTCTCTCTGGTGACATCAGCTCCTGGAGACAGGAGGTAAACTTGGTTACGAAGCACTTCCTCTTCTCCTCCCCTGCCTCTCCACATCCTCCTGTCCTCTCCTCTTCCTCCTTTCTCTCCTCATTTTTCCTCCTCCACTTTTCCTCTTCTCCTCTTTCTCTCCTCCCCTCTAACTGCGTCCCTTCCTTCTCACCCCCGACTCCCCCCACACTACTCCTCTCTCCTCCCCCTTTTCCATCTCCTCCGACCCCCAATACCCATGCCCCCCCCCCCCCCCCAGGGGATGAGGGGAGAGAGGGCGAGGGATTAGAGGGTGAGGGTGGAAAGGGTGAGAGCTTAGAGGGATGAGAGAGTTAGAGGGGTGAAAGGGATGACAGGGTGAGAGGGTGAGTGATTCAGAGGGGTTCGAGGGATGAGAGGGTGAGAGGATTGACAGGGTGAGATGTGAGAAGTCAGGGTGAGGCTGTGGGGAACGCCTGACCCCCCCCCCCCCCCTCCCTCCTCCCCCTCCTCCCTCGACTCTTTTAATAGGAAATTGTTGAAACAACAACTCGGAGAGAGGCAGCGAGGGAGGGAGGGGGAGAAATGGCCGAGTCAGGGTGCCTTTGAAGATATTTAATTAAAATGTAATCCTGCATTCTTAAAGGCTCGCATAAACGAACCTGTCACTCACCAGATTTATGGATTCTCATTTGCATATTGCATACAATTCATCAATTACTCATGTTGGAGAGTCCTGCGTCCCAGGATGGAGTCTGACTGGCTAGCAGAGAGGAGGGGGGAGAGAGGGAGAGGAGGGGGGAGAGAGGGAGAGGAGGGGGGAGAGAGAGGGAAGGGAGGGAGGAGGGGGAGGAAGGGGGAGATGGAGAGGCAGCGGGGAGGTAGAGAGATTTCAGGGTTGGACGGAGAGAGAGAGAGAGAGAGAGAGAGAGAGAGAGAGAGAGAGAGAGAGAGAGAGAGAGAGAGAGAGAGAGAGAGAGAGAGAGAGGCAGTGGGGACGGAAAGTGAAATGGAGGGAGTGTGAAAGTGTGTGAAGAGAGAGGAGAGGTGGGACTGTCAGTACTCAGGAGAAACCAAGCTCCATATGTCCACCGCACAAACACACACACACACATTCGCACACACACACACACACATTCGCACACACACACACACACACACACACACAAATACACGCATTGCAGGTGAATACAGCGGCTACCTGAGCAAAGTGAAAGTATTGTTTGAGTTCACATTGTGGTGTTATCCATCATCACCATCATCATCAACACCGCCCTCATCATCACCATCATCATCAACACCATCACCATTATCATCTTCATCTTGGCAGGGCTGACATCTGTGTGTGTGTGTGTGTTTGTGCCTGTGTGTTTGTGTGTGTGCCTGTGTGTTTGTGTGTGTGTGTGTCTGTGTGTGTGTTTGTGTGTGTGCATTTAATTACAATGTTCAGCCTGTCTTGTTTTAGCGGTGTGTTCTAATGAACAGCGAACAGGAAGTTATAATCAACCAATCACAGCACGCCCCCGCCTGCCACGCTGCCTGTCCTCACTCTGTACAATAGAAGCTCACACACATGCACATCACACACACACAGAATTAGACATTCCTTTCCCCCCCCACATTGCTTATTGCAATTTGTGTGTGTACGTGTGTGTTGGTGTGTTTGTGTGCAGGTGTGTTTGTGTGTGTGTATTACTGTGTGTGTTGGTGTGTGTCAGGGTCAGGGTTCAAGGTTAGCAGTAATCCATATGTTTCAGATCAGCTCTCCTCTTTCCAGCACCTCTCCAATCAGCCTGCGTAATCTAGCACAGAGTGGATGGAGAGTCACCATTACACTGATTGTGGACACACACACACACTACCACACACAGTCTCTCTCTCTCACACACACACACACACACACACACACACACACACACACACACACACAGGTAGTGCTTATACATGTGTTATTTTCTAAAGATGAATTTAAACACTAAACCTTTTTCTGCTCTTTTTTTAGCTCCTTTTAAACCTGGTAATCCCAGACTAGACCAGACCAGAGTAGGCCAGACTAGACCAGAGTAGGACAGAGTAGACCAGACTAGGCCAGACCAGACCTACAACAAGCCTTTGTTCTCCTCAATAACCTGACTCTGCCCTAGAGTTTATTAAAAATGACAAGAGTGCTGTATGTGTGTGTATACACAGGAGTCAGGTCTAGCTAGTGAGTGACACCATGTAGCTTTTAGCTAAAGTAATGCTGCACTCATAACTCTCCTTGCATCCTCTTCTATCTCTCTCTCTCCTCTCTACCTGCCCTCTCACCCTCCCTCCCTCTCTTCCTCTCTCCCCCTCTCTTCCCCTCTCCTCTCTCCCTCTCTCCTCTTCTCTCCCAGTCCTCACTCGCTCCACCACTCTCTCTCCCTCATCCCCCTCCACGCTGCTGATGTTATTGAATAAATGTCACTCTTCTGTCTCCCTCTCCTCCCCCTCTGACTCCTGTTAAGAGCAGGGAGCCCCCCACCCCCCCCCCCCACCAACCCCAGCGCTCAGTCAAGACAGGAGGGGGTAGGAGTGGAATGGGGAGGGGAGGAGATGTGGAAGGCTGTGTCCACCAGTCAATTCAAAGTGAGAGGGAGAGAGAGAAGCGAGGGAGAGAAAAAGGATAGAGAGAGAAGGGAGAGCGAGAGAGAAGAGAGAAAGACAGAGAGAAGAGAGAGGAGACAGAGAGAGGGGGAGGGATAGGGAGGCAGACAGAAAAAAGGAGAGAGAAATATTAGAAAGGGACCAATTGTGTGTGTGTGTGTGGTGTGTGTGTGTGTGTGTGTGTGTGTGTGTGTCAGAAAGCAGGGTCAGTACCCAGTGGGAGTAACACCCTTCTGTCCCTCCCCCTCCCCCCCCCATCTAAACTGTGCTTGACCCCAGCCCAGACCTACACACATGCACACTTTCATCTCATATTAAAAGCCTCCCTCAACACTTCTTTTCCGGCTCGCTTCACACTTTCATCCTCTCGCCCTCCCTCCTTCTCTCCTTTTGCACCACCTCTTCTTTTCATCTCGCTCTCTCCCTTTCTCTATCTCTCTTTCCATCTGTCCCCTCCCTCTCCCTTCTCTGTCTGTCCATAGAGGAGCGTGTCATAGCTGGCTTCTGTAGTGGCTCTGGGGCAGTAACAAAATGTTGCCTCTCCTTCTACAGCTGTCTAGAGCTAGCTAGAGCTAGCATCCTAGAGCTAGCATTGGATGGGTAGCTGCCATCATTCTGGGATGAGTTGAACCTACAGGCTAGCGGCTAGCTGTTAGCAGACAGGCTATCTGCTAGTGGGCCTTATAGCTAGGCCTATCTGTTAGCAGTGCTGTATGGCTAGCTGTTAGCAGACATGCTAGTTGACAGCAGGACAGTTTGGTTAGCTGTTAGCGGACATACTAGCTGACAGCAGAGCAGTTTGGCCAGCTTTTAGCAGACAGGCTAGCCTGCTAGCAGAGCTGTATAGCTAGCTGTTAGCGGACAGGCTAGCTGACAGCTGGACAGATCGAGGTGCTATATTAGTGGCCTGGATCAGAGGGTGCCTGATGAGCCTGGCTGCTGAGTGACACAGAGAGAAAGAGACAGAGAGAGAGAGAGACACATAGAGAGAGAGAGACAGAGAGAGAGAGACACACACACATAGAGAGAGAGAGAGAGAGAGAGAGAGAGAGAGAGAGAGAGAGAGAGAGAGAGAGAGAGAGAGAGAGAGAGAGAGAGAGAGAGAGAGAGAGAGAGAGAGAGAGAGAGAGAGAGAGAGAGACAGGCCATCACAAGCAGACCTGGCTACCCAGGGAGGAGAGGCTGTGCTCACAGGGACAGGTGGAGACAGAACTAAATTTCCCAACCGAATGTGACCGCCATAAAGAAATTCAAACAACATACCCGTAACATATTCAGGACTTTAAAGAATAAATCAGAAGTATTGACTTATTAGGAGACAAGCCTAACTGTTCAATTTTAACAGAAAAGTATGTAGCGACCTGCCATGACCTTAGAAACAGCCAAAGGAACGAGGTTTTTGTATTCTGTATTCTGTATGCAACACATTTGAATGTACAGTGTGTGTGTATGTATGTATATACTGTATGTTTGTATGCATGTGTGTATGTATACATAGATGTACATGTATGTCTGTATGCCTGTATACTGTACAGTGTGTTTGCTTTTGCAATATTTGAAGTGCCATTCACATGCCAAACAAGCAAATGCAATTAAATTGAATTTAGAGAGAGAGAGGGGGGGGAGAGGAAGAGAGAAAGAAAGATCAGGAATTACCTCTATTTGTCACTCTCTCTCTCTCTCTCTCCATCCCTCCATTAAGTTAGCTTCCTGCATTTCTGACAACAATCACCTTTTTTCCCTCTTCCTCTCCTCCTCTTGTTCTCCCATACTCCCCCTCCTCCCCTCTTTCCACTCTGCTCCTCCTCACCTCCCCCACTCCTCCCTCTCTGTCCTCCCCTCTCCTCCCCCTCTCCTCCCGCTCCCCCCTCCCCTTCTTCCACTCCCCTCCCGTCCTCTCCCACTCCCCTCCCGCTCTCTTCCCCCTCCTCCCCCCCCTCCTTCGGCTTCCCTCCCCATCTCCTCCTGTGTGTGTGCTGTCATCAAGGGAGGGGGTGGGGGAATTGCGTGTGACACAGGGGGATACAGAGTTTTGCCTAAAGACAATGCTTGAGTGTGTGTTTCTACATATGTTTGTGTGTGTGTGCATCTAGGTGTGTGTGTGTGTGTCATCTGTCTGTGTGTGTGTGTGTGTATCTGGTACTCTACTGTGGAGGATTAAATCCTGTGACATTATCAACCTGTCTGTCGAGGGGGGGGGGGGGGGGGGGGGGGGGGAGGGGGGAACAGGATTCCACAAACGGCAACAAACGTTTCCAGCGACACCACTGGGATTACTGCCACTCAGATTAGAAACACAGAGGAGAGGAGAGGGGGGGAGGCAGGGGAGGAGGGGAAGGAGAGGAGAGGATGGGAGAGGCGGGAAAAGGAGGGGAGAGGACAGGAGAGGACAGAAGAGGAGAGGGGAGAGGATGGTGAGAAGAGAGACTTTCTGCTATGAATGTAATGTCCTCTTCCTGTAATCTGTTTCTAAACATCAGATAGAACATGTCATGGGAAGATATAAACAAGCTAGGCCAATGACTCTTGTAACAGACACACACACACACTCCCTAAACACACACACCATAAACATTCTCACACACACCCTCAACACACACACACACACAAACACACGCACACCATAAACACACACTCACCCTAAACACACACACACACAATATGCATACACTCCAACACATTCCAACACACTAGGACACACACTCAGACACATCTCCTAACAGCTATTAGGTGTATTTGATTCTCTAAACGCTTACACAACCTGGGGAGTCCTGGGTGGAGACAGTGTCAGAAACACTTTCTGTAATTTTTGTGTTTACTTAATTCTGACAGGAGCAGGGGGGGGAGTGTCTGCCTACCTGTCTGTCTGCCTACATGTTTGTCTGCCTGTCTGTCTGTCCTGGTTTGATTGAATATCATCTTGACCATCATGTCTCCTATGATGCTGCTTGATCAGAGAAGAGACTGTGAGTGCGTATAAACTGTTTGTGTGTGTGAGTGAGCGTATGTAAGGTTTGTGTGTGTGTGAGTGTGTGTGTTTGTGTAAGGAGTATGTGTGTGTGTGTGTGTATGTGTGTGAATGGTAGCATGCTGATAGGACAGACTGTCAGGTAGACAGCTCATAAATCATTTATCTCCAACATGCTGCTGATCAGGCCTCTTCTCTCTCTCTCTTTCTCTCCCCTCCCCTCCCCTCCCTTCTCCTCTCTGTTCCTCTTTTTTCTCTCCTTTCTCTCTCCTCCTTTATCTCCCCTCTCATTATATTTGTCCACATTCCTTTTCTTTACATCTTTCTGTCTTTACAGTAGATAACTGCTGAACAAAGGTTTGACCTTAGCATCCCCCCTCCCCCCCACACAGACTTACACACACTCACACATTCACACACACTCACACATTCACTCACTCTCACTCTCTCACACACACACACACACACACACACACACACACACACACAGTAACACATACAGACACATATGTACACACACACACACACACTCACATAGGCTTTCACACACACACACCAGTGTAACCATATGGACACAGTACACAATACATCGTACATTACAGCCCAGGGAAGTTCATACATAACTGTTATCTTATATGAACAGTGTATTAGTGCCCCCCCTCACCTCCCCACCTACCCCCCCAAACCCTCCCCTCATATCCCTCTGTTTACTGTAATAATAGCACCAATCCCTGTCCACTGAGGTTGCCATGGTAATATTCATCAGATCAATTTCCTGTTCGTCCTATGGGCTTTAATCCAGATTACAGAAGAGGGGAAGGGAAGAGAGGTGAAGACAGGAGAAGAGAGAAGGACAGGACCAGAGGGGAGGGAAGAGGAAAAGAAAGGAGGAGCGGAGAGGAGGAGAGAGGAGAGGAGGAGATGGTGGAGGAGCAGAGGAAAGGGAGGGAGGGAGAGGAGGAGAGAAGGAGGAATGACAAGGTTAGGAAGACTACAAGGTGAAGGTCATTGAGCTGAGTGCTACCGTCATCCCCTGAGACACACACAAGCTCCTTCTTCAATGTCTCTATTTGTAAAGCTCTGATTCAACAGTGTTTTTCTCTGGGAGAGATCGATGACTAGCCAGCGTCCTGAGAGAGAAGCAG
>NW_026911399.1:0-2500 GCF_963692335.1 Osmerus eperlanus | reverse complement strand
CACACCACATACACACATTCCTCGAAAAACTCAAGGACTGAAAAGCGTATGATCTTTTAACGGCAAATTAATAGAGATGTGAAGCAGGCAAGGAGAGAGGAGGAGAGGAGGAGAGATGGAGAGAGGGAGAGAAAGGGAGAGAAGACGAGAAGGAGAGAGAGATTAGAGACGGAGAGAAGGGGAGAGAGAGAGGGGGAGAAGGAGAGATGAAGAGAAGGAGGGAGGGACATGGAGAGGAGAGAGGCTGTAAGAGGTTGTAGAGATGTATAGGAGAGAGAGAGAGAGGAGCGAGGTACAGAAGGAAAGAGAGAGGAAAGGAGAGGGAGAGGAGGAGATATGTAGAGAAGGAAAGATGGAGAGAAGGAGAGAGTAAACCCAGAGAGGGAGAAAGAGAGGGAAAGAGAAAGAAGGGGAGAAACATTAGAATGTTCCTCTCCTCTCTCTCTCCTCTCCTCTCCCCCACCTCTCCTCTCCGCTCCACTCCACTCTCCCTTCTCCTCTCCACTCCTCCCATCTCCTCTCCTCTCCTCCCTTCTCCTCTCCTCTCCTCTCCTCCCTTCTCCTCTCCACTCCTCCCTTCTCCTCTCCTCCCTTCTCCCTCTCCTCCCTTCTACTCTCCACTCCTCCCTTCTCCTCTCCTCTCCTCTCCTCCCTTCTCCTCTCCTCTCCTCCATTCTCCTCTCCACTCCTCCCTTCTCCTCTCCTCTCCTCTCCTCTCCACTCCTCCCTTCTCCTCTCTTCCCTACTCCTCTCCTCCCTTCTCCTCTCCTCTCTCTTCTCCTCTCTTTATGGTGTCCTCATGTGAATTCAATTACCATTCAGCTCATAAATGAGCTGGACTCTGTTTTCTGATTCAGCCTAGGAAGGCATTATGGAGATGAGATGGCGTGAGTGTGTGTGTGTGTGTGTGTGCGTGTCAGGGAGGTGACACCGCCGGGTAGAATGTCACCCAGTTAAAGTCTATGTACACAGCATTATCGCCTGCGTTAGCACGTTAGCACGTTAGCATGCCGCCACCTTGGCCCTGACAATAACCTGAAGGTCGGACTGGACACTGGAGACCTGGGAGTGAGGGGGGGGGGGGAGGGGTGTGTATAGGTGAATGTCTGACGCGTGTTTGCATGTGTGTGTGTGCACGTATGCGTGCGCATGTATATGTGAGTGAGTGACGTGTGTGTGCGCGTGTGCGTGTGCATGTGTGTGTGCACGTGTGTAGCAGTGCTAACTAGCCAGCTAGCAGTGCTCCACAGGGACCAGAGCAGGACAGCTGTCCGGCCATTAACCAGGTGGAGAAGAGACTTTACACCTGAACAACCCTGCCTCTCTTTCCACCTCTCTCGTTCAACCTCTCTCTCCTCCCTTTCGCTCTCCGCTCCTCTCTCTCTCTCTGTCCCCCTCTCTCCCTCCTCTCTTTCTCCCTCTCAATCCCTGTCGTTCTCTCTCTCTGCCTCTACCTTTCTCTCTGTCCCGCTCTCTCCCTTCCTCCCATGTCTCTCTTTCGCTCCCTCCCTCTCTCCCCTTCTCTCTCTGCACATGACAAGGTGGAGTTATGGACAAAGGGAAGTGGCCATTTGAGATTGGGATATACTGTATACCCCAGATATACACACACACACACACACACACAGACACACACACACACACACCCTAGACCTGTCCCACCTGCTGCATACACACACAGACACACACACCATGCCCCCCCCCCCCCCCCCCCCCCCCCGAAGCCCACACACACACATACATACACCCTCACTGACCCTGAGAGAGGCTTACAGAGGGAGCTCAGGAAAAGTTCAGTCTGTTTGGCGCACACACCACAGCACTCAAAACACACACTCACACCCCACACACACTAGAGACCACACACACCACACACACTCGCACACAGAAGCTCTGGTAAGCCAGTATATTTCCGGTATGAGTGTGCGGGCCAGACTAGCTCTGAAATGGATGTGTGTTTGTGTGGTCTGTTGTGTGTGTGTGTGTGTGTGTGTGGTGTGTGTATGTGTTTACCTAGCTCCTGTCCTCATTACAGACTGTGTTGTCTCTAAACATGCTGATCAGTTGGGCCTAGGAGGAGAGGGGAGAGAAGAGAAAAGAGAGTAGAGTAGAGCAGAGGGAGGGGAGAGGAGGATAGGGGAGGATGAGGGAGAGGATAAGGGGAGGAGAGGAGAGGAGAGAGAAGGGAGGAGGGAGGAGAGAGAGACGAGGGGAGAGGAGAGATAAGGGAAGGGAGGAGGGAGCAGAGGAGAAGAGAGGGGAGGACCGGAAAGAGAAGGAGAAAGGAGGAGAGAAGATAGAGAAGAGGAGAGAGGACAAGAGAGGAGGAGAGAGATAGAGAGGTAGCGAGAAGGAGGCAGAAAGAGGAGCGAGAGGAGGGCGAAAGAGGAGGGAGGAGGGAGAGAGAGCGATACAGAGGGAGGTAGAGAGGAAGAGAGGAGAGGGGGGGTCTAACATCAGTGTTGTTGTAACCATGCCTGCTCTCTCAGAGATTCCGCTT
>NW_026911398.1:0-18152 GCF_963692335.1 Osmerus eperlanus | reverse complement strand
CCTCCCCCTCCTGCCTCCCCTCCCCGTCCTGCTTCCCCTTTGAATCAAGATCTCTAGTTTAAACCAAGGCTTTAGGGTTAAAAACGATGTGTCAATGTTGAAACCAAGTCCCTGGGGGAGAGAGAGAGGGGAGAGAGGTAGGGGGAGAGAGGGAGGGGGAGAGAGAGAGGGGGAGAGAGGGAGGGGGAGAGAGAGAGGGGGAGAGAGGGAGGGGGAGAGAGGGAGGGGGAGAGAGGGAGGGGGAGAGAGAGGGGGAGAGAGGTAGGGGGAGAGAGGTAGGGGGAGAGAGGGAGGGGGAGAGAGGGAGGGGAGAGAGAGGGGACAGAGGTAGGGGGAGAGAGGGAGGGGGAGAGAGAGAATCTTGGATTACTCGACTGATAGTATGTTGATCTAACCATATGGCGTGGTCTGCTAGAGTATTGGGCATTCTTGCTGGCGTATTATTGCACGTTTTGAGTATTTTTTTAAAACGTATTTTTGAAACGCTGGCCTTATTTGACTGCAGTGTCTCTACAAAACATCTGGTGTGCTCGTTCCCACCTGACTCCTATGACGTTTGATCTAAGTAGGGCTCAACAATAGCACAGAATGATATACAGGAAGGGAGGGGAGGGAGGGAGGGAGCGTTACAGAGTATATCAAATGTTTTAAAAGAACACCTTGGTAGCAAACCTTAGTGTGTATATTTCATATCACTTCCCTTCCATGAATTATAAATAGAGCACTATAATTATTCAGGCAAAATCTGCTCCATGATCAAAGTTTCCGAGGTTGTTCATGTCACAAAATGTGGGATGGGAGAAGTAGGCATTTTGTATTATAATATAAAAGGCTCGAGCAAATCAGACACAAAGTATTTCTGCTGTGTGTGAGTGTTCATGCCCCGTCTTCGTTCTTCGTTAGTGGCCAGCCTTTCCCTCAGCCTTTCCTTCAGCCTTTTCCTCAGCCTTTCCCTCAGCCTTTCCTTCAGCCTTTCCTCAGCCTTTTCCTCAGCCTTTCCTTCAGCCTTTCCTCAGCCTTTTCCTCAGCCTTTTCCTCAGCCTTTCCCTCAGCCTTTCCTTCAGCCTTTTCCTCAGCCTTTCCCTCAGCCTTTCCCTCAGCCTTTCCCTCAGCCGCCATCAAGTACTTAAGAACACTCTTATCTTCCGTAATCTTTACAGAACACAGAGAACATTTGGAAGTGGTTTAATCCCGGTTAAATATCCTTAATATTCTCTGAAGTGTGTCCTCTGTCCTGAAACAAAAGCTATTCTTCCAGTGTAATCTTTAAATCTTCTTTTAGAGTTTGGGAGCCCCTCTATCCGTTTCGAGGGCGAGGAGGGGGGGGGGGGTGTTTACAAAATCTATACGTCGTGATCTCCTGTGGTGGAAATGAAAAGGCAAAGGAGGCGATTTGAATACGCGTCCCTCTGTTAGAGCAAGCGTGTTTGTGCACCCCTCACATGTGGATGAGATCAGGCAGGGAGTTCAGGGAGGGATGAAGCCCTCTCCTGTTTGGGGGCTCACGCTTCCTCCATGCTCCTGAGACACAAGACGATCCGTGTTTGGATGGATTTGTAGCACGCAGAGAGAATGCGCACCTGCACAATCTAACGTAAGCTCCTCATCGAGAGGAAGAAACTAAGTCTTAAGTCTTAAGTGGAGTAAATCTGTTTTCCTTCCTGTTGGCCATTTGATGCTTGGATATGACAGGTGGTCCTCAAGAAGGAAGTTGGTCCCAGAGTGCTTGAAGGTTTTAATTGACTTCCATGACAGGTGGTCCCGTGCACACAAGCCCTGACAAAAAAGGTGAAGTCCCAAGCATTTTCAAAATGAGATGTTTATGATTCACAGCAGGACTTTTTGATTGCAGCCCATTTGGAAAACAGCTGTTTTGACATTGTGGAAGTTGTTTCAAAGGGAAATGGAACACATAAGGGGAATGAGAAAGAATTGTGATACTCGGGGAGTTGTGGAGTACTTTGCATTGGAGGAGACATCTTGGCTATCCCGTATCTTTCCCATGAGAGGAACAGTGGTTACGTTACACTGTTCTGTCTGCATAACACGATATACCTCATATGTTTTCACTGTTGATACTTACAATGTTTCTAATTGCAACATAATTACACGTCTTTATGGATTTTTCAGAAGATAAAGCTGTTGATATAGTTCTTAATGAATGATATTTCACTAATTTAGTTCTTAACAGCATTAAGGTGTTCATTCAAGCTGGCAGAGTTTCTCTCAGAAAGAAAGCACAGACTGTTCATTAGGCCAAGCTGGTTGACTTCCTGTTGTGGTAATGTGGTCAACAAAACCAGACACACTTTATAGTCATGAATATAACCCCCGCTATCACACACACACACCACACACAGAAACTCACCACACACACACACGCCCAACACACACACGCTCCCTGCATCCTTGCATCCGTTCTCCAGCTCTATCGAAGCCAGTCTGCTCTCACGCTGCATCCCCCCAGCGGCCACAGCAGTGTCATCTGAAATATTTTGATGAAGAATGTTTATGTTTACACAGCAGTGGCGTGGGGTGATGGGGGAGGAGGGGGGGGGGAGGCAGGGGGGAGGGGGGGAGCATAAGAAAGAAGATGAAAAGATAACTGACAAAACTCGACATCAAAGTAAAGGTAGAGAAGCCTGTGGTCTCTGTGCATGACCCAGGGCTTTCCCTCTCATACATGCATAAACCTTCTCAAGGCGCCAGGAAAACGCTAGGCTGTTAGCATCGTGGAGGGTAACCGTCTCTGGTTTAAGCAGCTCATTAATGCCCAGCATGAATATTCTGAGGTGATACGACTCCCTCATTGTGATTCCAGACTGCGTTTTGTAAACGTGTAAGCTGAAGGCTTGTAGAAGTCCTGTGGTGGTTGGTTGATGTTGTGTGTGTGGGACCAGTAATAATCCTACTTGGATTGGACATTGTTTTACTATATAGTTACACGGTAGTTAATGTAACCTCAACGTTGATTTGTAGTGACATGGTGAATCATGTAATCTCAATGTAAAGTGTTCCAAAAGTCTCTTTACTCTTGCCTGTTGCTTGAAGTTTAAGACGAGGGCTTGGTTATCTAGAAGACTGTCCGTTTGAGTTTGTTGGTGGAAAGGTCACACTGTGGAGGTCTTCACCCCTGATATCAGAAATATCTTAGACGCCTGACCTTGTGACCTTGTGACCTTGACAGAGAGGTCATCTGTCTTTCTCAACATCTGGGTTGCTTGGCCAGCCCAGGCATTTTTAAAACCGCCTCAACTTTTATCCGATCAATTTATGCATTTCAAGTTAAAGGTTGATCGATGGATTGCTTGCCAGACGGTTCCAGCTGAAATATGAAAAACATGCCGTTGTCAGCAAGAAACTGACAGTTTCTCACTTCCAGAAGTGTTTCCCTATTCCTTAACACCTGAGGTGAGGTAGTATTTGCACACTTAAGTAAAACAAGCCATGACTCTTGCATGAATTATTAAGTATGGCTCAGTGGTTGGAGCATTTCCCTGCAGATCAGGAGGTTGCAGATTCTCCCTCTGTCCGTGGCTTTGGATGATAGGGCCTGCTAAATGAAGAGATGATTTTCATTGTTATTACTGTTATCTAGTAAAACACAGTAAGGGTTCATCTTGTGGTCTATCAGAGAGGGCCTCGTTTCGAGAATCAGAGAGAAGCATCTAGATTGCATTTACATTTATTCCTTTAACAGACACTCTTATCCAGAGTGACTTACAGTAAGTACAGGGACATTCTCCCCGAGGGAAGTAGGGTGAAGGTGTGCCCAAGGACACAATGTCATTTTGCACGGCCAGGAATCGAACCAACAACCTTCTAATTAATAGCCCGACTCCCTAACCACTCAGCCATCTGATCCCCTAAATGGAGGTTTTCACCTTTTCAGCATGTTTACATTATTGTTCCAAATGTATGCTGATGTCAAACTGCCAATATTTCCTCCCTCCCTCTACCAAATGTATATTCAGCGATAATCTGGCACCCAGCTGTCTGGTTGGCCAGCTCGCTCTCTGCCTCTAGTCAGATATCCCACACATCACACAGGAAGTAATTGGGCGTGAAGGTGACAAACCAGGAAGTGTCCTGTACGAGCGCTCTACCACACTCACCTGTCATAACACAGTCAGCATCACAAAATATGGGTGTTTGAGTAGCCGAAGGGGTGGTGTGCGCTTCCAGGACAACCTATAGAAGCCCATTCTACACCAAGGTGGATCGTGAACCAGGAGAGAGAATATCTGGCAGATGCTGTTATTCAGGAAGGATGTAATATGATAACTCGAATTCCGTCGCCTCTCCAGTTCAAAATAAATAAATACATCCCGAAATGCATTGTTGTGTTCAGGGACACCCCCACCCGTTCTCTCCGCTCTCCATCCGCCAGCATCACTCATCCCGCCGAGCGGAGAAGTCACCGTGGAGGTTATTTAATCAAGTAAGGAGAGAGAGAAAGAGATCTGTGGTAAACTTTTTTGTCTGCCTTCTTTTGACCTCTCCTTCCCAGCGTCTGAATCGTCAATGTAAATAAATCACACGGAAGCGTGAAAGCAGAATGGAGATTACGGCAGGATTTATGTGACCCAAACAGAACAATATTGCTGCATCAAATATTCATAGTCTCCGGCAATAAGCAATGCATAAGCTGCCATTGATCCTTCTGTAGGGGAAACGCAATAGTCCAGGACACAGATCCATCAGCTGAAGAACCTGAGGGGAGAGGAGGAGAGGAAGGAGGAGAGGAGGAGAGGGAGGGAAGGTGGAGAGGGACAGAAGAAGAGGAGTTAGAGAAGTGAAGAGGGGTAAGGGGGGGGGAGGAGAGAGGAAGGAGGAGAGGGAGGAGAGGGGAGGTGGAGAGAGGAAGGAGGAGAGGGGGGAGAGGGGAGGTAGAGGAGAAGCGAGGGAAGAGGGGAACGAGGAGAGGGAGAGAGGCAGAGTTTTTTTCTCTGACAGACGGCATATTACATGCAGTTCCTGGGGAGGGCCGAGGGGGCAGGGGTGAGGGAAGGCAGCCCAGCGTGGAATGAGTAGCAGAAGCCTGCTCACATGTATATATGACTCCCGGTACAGCACTCCCTTCACGACTAACTAATTTTCGTGGTGGGTGAAGTGGCGAGGGATGTGTTTTAGTGGGTGTGACAGGAAAATCAGGGAAGGGGTGTGAAGGAGAGGAAGAGGAGGGTGGGATTTTACAGAAGTGAATATAACAGACAAAAACAGGAAGAGATGGACTCAAGGCACAATCATATTTCCAGTGAAGTGTTGAATGAAATTGTGTAGATCTTGTTTGTTACAACAAACAAAAATGTTTTTTTGTTTATGTTGTTTTTTGTTGTTTTATTTGTTCCCTGGAGTGGAATTCGCCAGCCATATAAATGAATTGTTTAAATGTCAGAATAATTTTTCTTTGAAACAGCTTGTCTCATTACAATGCTCTCCTTGACACAGACATCATCTGGATAGGGGTAAGGCTCCATCAACATCACTGGACTTCACCATCTTCCTCTCTTCGCCCTCATCTTTTTGTCTTTTGAACATTATAATATATCAAAGGGACCTACATAACCTTTGGTCCAATCAATATCTCCGCTCCTGTTGCCAGGCAGAAACGGGAATCATTTGTTCAGCAGATATATGCAGTGTCTGAAAAAGGGACACCTCGATGCCCCCAGTATAGGAATAGATCGTAATCTCTCAACAAAGTGAAAATGTCAAGGCTGATATTAGCAGACATGACACCTACGCCCCCCCCCCCCACGCTCCCCCTCCCCCTCCCAAGCCCTCCTTCTCCTGAATGAGCGTGATTTGATTTGAAAAGTCCTTTGAGGAAAAGGCCGTGCATGTCATAGCAGAAATATTGTTTGTGTCACGGCTTGACAGAGGCTGCTCCCACTAGTTAAGCTACCCTGGCCTGGACGAGGATGGAGGCAGAGCTGGGTTTGCAGACTGGGGGGGGGGGGGGGGACACACTGGGCCAGGGTAAGGTACGGTACCATGGTGCAGGGGGTGTAGTCTCAAAGAACACACACACTCACAGAGCAGAGAACGCACACATGCACAGACATACAGTGGACACATACAAAGAACACACACATTGGCACACAGACAGCACGCATGCATTCACAAACACATGCAGCGCACCACATTTGCTCACACGAACACACACACACACACATACACACGCCATATCAATATCACATCCTATCAGTTGCTTCACCAGACTGATGTGGGATATAGTCCTGAAGTCTGGGCCTGCCCAGATGGGTCTGGCAGCACAGATGGATACACACCCTAATCCGCTCTCTCCCCTCAACCCTCTTCTCTCTCCCTGTTTCTCTCCCTCTTTCTATCTCTCTCCTAATCTCTCTCTCACTCTGTCTTTGTCTCTCTCTCTGTCTTTCTCTCTCTCTCTCTCTCTCTCTCTCTCTCTCTCTCTCTCTCTCTCTCTCTCTCTCTCTCTCTCTCTCTCTCTCTCTCTCTCTCTCTCTCTGTCTCTCTCTCTCTCTCTCTCTCTCTCTCTCTCTCTCTGTCTCTCTGTCTTTGTCTCTCTCTCTCTCTCTGTGTGTCTGTCTGTCTTTGTCTCTCTCTCTCTCTCTGTCTCTCTCTCTCTCTCTCTCTCTCTCTCTCTCTCGCTCTCTGTCTCTCTGTCTCTCTGTCTTTGTCTCTCTCTCTCTCTCTCTCTGTCTTTGTCTCTCTGTCTTTGTCTCTCTCTCTCTCTGTCTCTCTGTCTTTGTCTCTCTCTCTCTGTCTCTCTGTCTTTGTCTCTCTCTCTCTCTGTCTCTCTGTCTTTGTCTCTCTCTCTCTCTCCCCTCGTCCCTTTAACTTCTCTCTGTCTTCTTCAGTGGTGAAGGCCGGCGGGTTGTTGGAGCCCCTGAACAGATCTCAGTGCACCTCAGTGAGGCGGGGGATGAGGGGTCAGCATGGGGGGAGGGGGGGGGGGGGCGGAGACTGGACTGGACTGAGGGGGCTTTTCACAAGAGGATTATGCGCCAGTAATGCGGAGAGTCACACCTAACCACCTGGGCCTCCGCTGATTGTGACGGTCAACGGATTAACTTCCTGGAAGAGCCGCAATCGATAGGAAGCTTCAGAGACTCTCTCTCTCTCTCTCTCTATCTCAATCTCTATATATCTCTCTTTCTCTCTCTCTCCCTCTCTCCTCTCTCTATCTCTCTTTCTCCCTCTCTCTCTCTCTCTCTCTCTCACTCTCTCTCTCTCTCTCTCTCCCTCTCTCTCTCTCTGTCTCTCTCATCTCTAAAAAGACCCAAGGCCAGCCATGTGACAGACAAGAATCTAGTGGTCTATTTAGTTGAAGGTGCTGCTTTTCTGTACAGTGCACATCTGACTGCTCTAAGGTTTTGTTAATGCCAAAAGACACTCTGTGACATGGTCGATTTACTCTCCACCATCTCCAGGTAACGGTGTAAATCCCCCCCAAAGTTCAGCTGGAGGTCAAACAACAGAAATGATAGCAAGCACTCAAGTTGGAATCAATAGAGTCCAGAGTTTTTTCCAAACACACATGGAAGAGGTTTGAGTTTAAAGTCCAAAGTAAAGTAAATATATCTGAGAATGTGAAACATTGTTCTTCTGTTTTGCTTCTTTGTGTTTGTTCATGCATCCTGCACTTTAATAGATCCAGAGAATGCTGACGTTACTTTTCAAATGAGGGTGGCGTCTACCACCAGTTCTGAGCAATGAGAGTAATTTCGACATGAGACAAAAAGCGCAATCGTATATTTTCATAACCGATTCTGTCAAACGGTTGGTTTGAGAAGAATGCCTTTGAACAAGCAGATATGTATCAAGTCGAAATATGGTGACTAAGCTCACCCTTACCCTGTCTGTGTGTGTGTGTGTGTGTGTGTGTGAGTGTGTGAGAGCAGGAGAGTGAGGTAAAAATCGCCTTGTCAGTCATTTAGGAAAGAACGAATGTAGGTATGAGCAGAACAACAATGGCATTCACATAATTAGTCCCGCCATGTGGATTGATGGGGCGTCTGCTCTTTACAAATTGCAGTAGCAGATTTTGTTCCCGTCAGCCAGTTTTAGATAAACGTTTCCTGTTTTTCAGAAAGAGGAATGAGGCAGAAGGAACGCAAGACTCAAACTACAGATTATGTGTCATTTATAATTTACACACTTTCGGGACTAATCCCCCGCCTCCCCCCGCCCCCCCCCCCCCCAACCTAACACAAATCGAAATATTCCCACCTAGCCATTTCTTGTTTTCTTAGTACATTAAAATTGATATGATCAACAGAAATGTTGCGCTTGCTGTTAAAGTGTTGGGGCAGCATCTCTGACAGGACCACACTCCAGTCTCCTTGACTACAGGGTCAAAATGGAGGCCGCTTCAAGGACTCTCGTCCGCAGAAGTTAGCTAGACCGTTAGCCTGACTGACTGGAATGTTAACAGGTTACCGTGGCTACAGAGACTTTGGGTCTACCTGTAATAAACATAACTCGGTCAGTGTATTCTCAGAAGCAATACACCCTAAAATTACAACAGTGAAGAGGGGAGTAGCTTTAATCCACTTCGGGGGGGTTAGTTATGTACTGTACCTTGGATGAAATAATGGGATTTCAGTTGGAAGTCTGAATTTTACAGCTCTCTAAGCTATTGTGTTATTTGGAATTTGGTTGGCTGTCTGCAAA
This sequence comes from Osmerus eperlanus, assembly GCF_963692335.1. Classification (NCBI taxonomy): domain Eukaryota; kingdom Metazoa; phylum Chordata; class Actinopteri; order Osmeriformes; family Osmeridae; genus Osmerus; species Osmerus eperlanus. Next base: position 9,491 of record NW_026911398.1, on the reverse strand, counting down.
GTTGATTCTTTGGCAACATTGTGAACTGTGAATTCTACTATTTGGTAAGCCAACTTATTTTATGTACAACACTCCCACTCCTCTCTATTATAGATAAATATGTTTTAGCTCTCTGTCTTCCCCCCTGTCTCTCTCTCTCTCTCTCTCTCTCTCTCTCTCTCTCTCTCTCTCTCTCTCTCATCCGCTGTCTTCATCTCTCTGTTTCTCCCTCATTGTCTCTCACCTCTCTCTCACCCTTTTCTCTCTTCTGTCTTTCTCTCTCTTTCTGTCTGGATGTCTGTTCAGAAAGATTGTTCTTTCTTGTTCCTCCCAAAGTGAACAGGAGAGGCTGAGGGATAACTGGGACGAGCTGTTGTACCATCGTGGGACATGACAGAGTCATCAGAATTCCTGTGAAATGTATTTTTTTTATCATTAATTAGGACGTCCTAATATTAGTAATGTTAAAACGAAAATACCCCTAAAGGCTCTGCTATTGAAGAAAATATTTTTCAAAGGAGATCTTGAAACCAGAGAGAAGTCTTCATTTTAGATCTCGCCTGAAAGCAACAGTTTTTTTGTCTCTTCCTCACAGTTTTCAAAAAATCACAAAATTGTCTCCCTCTCATAGACACATAAATATGTATGCCACATAAAATAGAAATGGAATGTAAAACTTTCCACTTTTCGACTGTGATTTTAATCCGTTTTGAGGGAGCACATTGGTTGCCATAGCGTCAGTGTTTTGCAGTGGTTGCCATAGCGTCAGTGTTTTGCAGGCAGTGCGGCGGTTAAGAACCTTATGTCTGGCACAAGAAGACAATTTTGATAGATAAAATGAAATAACGCTCTCCTGGTCTCATTATGTTCTCAGAAGCGCTGCTGACTGATCGCCTAGGCCCCATTTCCCATCTATCATTGCTCCGGCACTGTCCCCTGTTCTGATTGGCTTAAACAACGATGCTGAATTAGTAGAAACCCAGACGAACTCTTTTCGCTTTTTTCTCCTCCTCCTCTCCTCCCCTCTTTTCCCCGCTCTCTTCTATTTCCTCTCTTCCTCCTCTCTCTCCCCCTTTCCTCCTCTCTTTCTTCTCATCCCTTATCTCTCCTCTTTAATTCCTCTCTCCTTTCTCCCTCTCTTCCTCCACTGTTTCCTCTATCCCTCTCTGGTCTTCAGCAAGAGTACTTTAGGAGATGGAGAAGGAAATGAAATGATGAATTGATACTCTCAGATGTTTGTCATTTCAAATCCAATTTTCCCTCCCACTCAAAGACAGAGAACTGAACTGCCCTGCAATGCTACTTCAGAAATTGCCTTATTTTCATGTTAATGCATGTCTCAACTGTTTAGCTGTGCACACAGACATTCAGGAGACAGATGCACTTTAATCTGAACATGCTCTTTCGCCGGAAGCATACAGATACCGCAACCTGGCTGGTGACATGAATATTCAACAGTTCCATTAAGAATGTATTTGTCATTTGACAAAAAGCCCACAACCTTCACATTTGGATGATGAAGCAGACTTAATCTATCACAGTGCATCATGAGCTTTCTACTGTTTCTACAGACCTGTATTGACATTATTATTTAAATTATGCGAATGAGTTCTGACTCAAATTTAAGCCAAGGGGGCTGTAGTATTTGCATAGAGCAGAGAGGGTAAAGTGCATTCATATTAGAGGACTCCTGCACAAAGACTGCTTTAGTACGGTTGGTCTTATCTCAGACAGTGGTTAGCGACCAGCGGCTAGCAACTGCACACCGCAAGTGAGTGTGTGTCTGAGCGTGTTTGTGAGAGTGCGAGTGTTTGTGTGTGAGAGTATGTGTTTAATGAGAGGTCATAAGGACCCCAGAGGGACAATTAGGTGCAATCAGAGAGTTTTGCTGATGTGGCTGATCTGTAAGCTAATTAACACCTCTGCCCTCTGTGTATTCTCCAGAGAAACTCCTGCTAGACCTCAGTAGTGAGGAAGTCTACCAGGAACCACCAAGGCCACACACACACACGTATGGACACACACATGCAGTGTGCACACAAACATATGCACGTACATACAGTACGTGCACACTAATAAACACACACACCCTTTACACACTCACTCACACATTTACATTTATTCATTTAGCAGACGCTTTTATCCAAAGCGTGCAAGACTTCCAAGAGAGAGCTTTACAAAAGTGCATAGGTCACTGATCATAAACAACGACAAGCCCCAAAACATTGCGGGTAGCCAAAACATGAAGCATACATTGTGAAAAGTAAATAAGTGCCAATGGGAAGAAATATAAGAGCATGTAGTTAAACAAGTTACAATTAAACAACATGAACCTCAAAAAGTGCAAGAGTGTACCTGTAGGAAAGCATGCAACAATAAGGTAATTCACAGCAAGTACAGTTACAACTAACCAACAGGAGCAACAAGTCCCTCAATAAGAGTCATTCCTGGAAGAAACTAACATCAAGTCCAGCAAGTCATTCCTAAGTACCGTTGTACTCCCGGAACAAGTGCATCACACAAGTGCACACACACACTGTACACACACACACATGCACTCTGCTCTTCTAGAGCTGCTGTTAAGAGAGTTATTTCAGTATGTTCTTTTGACTGCAATCAGAGACCATTAACATTTAGAGGGCTCTTATCTTGTAGGATCATTATAAGTTGAAAATTAACTTGTGTCCAGGTGCTTATAAGTATATTTCTTATAATAACACTCCCCTTGAAGTAAACATTTAGAAAAAAACAACAGTTTCCCTACACCAGACCCTCAGCATGACACATTAAAGTAAGTAGCAGATACAACCAGTGTTCTCCATAAGGTTTCATTATCGTACAAACTTTTAACCCTCATTTTGTCATTCAGTCACTCAACCATTCCAGTCTTCTGACGCACATGCTAAGTTTTCGGATAAGTTCCACGTTGGAATGCTCCAGGGACGACGGGTGGTGTGTCTGTCATCCACCAGTACGTTCTGTAATATCTCCATAACGTTGAAACGTTGTGTTCCTCACTTGAGATAAGGGTTCTGTTGAGTCACAGAAGCATTTAACCGTCAATTACAGGTCCTTTAACTGACTTTTCCTGGCTTCGCTTGACAATCAATACCAGAGTCCTGACAAGTGGGACATCTGTGAAGGGCTACAGAGGACTTTGGAGGACTGTGTTCTTTTATAACTCGCCCGGAGGAATGGCTCAATTGTTTTAAAGTGAGATTTTAGGAGGACGTTGAAAGGAAAGTCCAGAAAAACAAGAGAAAAAAAGATGGGAAAAAGAATGAAAAAAGGACCACTTTAACAGCATCAGAGGGATTCTGTTTGGTCTGGTCTTATCTGTCATTGTTTGTTTTCTGTCCAGGGCGTTAGTACAGGCTAGTACAGTTCAGCTGACCCCGAACGGACCTCTGTGTTGCAGGCTCGTTTGGTACGTTTAACAGCATTAAGGGGGGTTTTAACGGGATGGCCTCGGTGTTAAACTCCCGTGAAAGTGGTGGACAGAAGAGACTCTGAGACAGAAAATGTGGAGCGGAACATCCTTATTCCCTCAGGTGTTCGGCGGCTCCTTGTCAATTTGGCAAATTACTCTCACGTTATTTTTCTTCTCGTTCCAATTATTACGATGACAGGAGGGAAATTAATGAGGGATGTACCCGTCGTGCAAACACGCCGTGATGGACCCCATTTTGTTTCCACCGAAAAAAGAAAGGGGACGCCAATCATGTTCCTCTCGGAGAGACAGATGGATAGAAAAAGGAGAAAGGAAAAGAAAGAAAGAGAGGATGAGGAGGGCGTCGAGGGAAGAGGGTAAATTAAGAGGACCCTTGGCAAAGGTTTCAAAGACAGAGATAAGAGGAGACAGGTACCAAGTCTAGTCTGAACAGGTTTGAAAAGCTCACAGAGCAGCCATGAGTCGTGATAATTACCAACATTAAGAACAAGCGGCGGGATTATATTACATTTAGTCATTTAGCAGACGCTCTTATCCAGTGAGACTTACAGTAAGTACAGGGACATTCTCCCCGAGGCAAGTAGGGTGAAGTGCCTTGCCTAAGGACACAACGTCATTTGGCACGTCCGGGAATCGAACCAGCGACCTTCAGATTACTAGCCCGATTCGCTAGCCACCTGACTGATTAGGCTGATTCTAGATGGAGGGGAGGAAGACATGCTTGTTATTCTAATTTAGAGGAGGGGAGGGAGATGTGTGTGGAGCTGGCCTGCCCTTCTCCTCACTTGAGGAAGAGAGATCCGAGAGGCATGGTGTTTATCCATGAGCCTCCTACATCTGCTCTGAGACGAGGCAGAGGAACATCAAAGAGTTCTAAACTTAAGAGTACCTTAATTTAACTACCTTTACAGAAGCCTCACATAGTATGCCTACAGGGATGTGAAAAGATTTCAATCGTTTATTTACTCAAACGTTACTGGCCATCATAACCTATCTCTGGAATTATACGACCATGGATGAAATCTTCTCGGGTAACTAATTATAAGGGTAAATCTGATCTATGAGGATATAAATCTCTGTTTAATCCACATGGCTGCGAATCCAGGATTTGTCAAGGACTAAGTAAAAAGTTCAGGGGGAAAAAAAGTTGCCTCCATTTATGAAAACCGAAAAAATGTCTATAACAGAACTATAAGAAGTCTCAGTAGGGTGACGGGGGGGTGACGGCTACGGGGACGGGGGGGGGGCAGGAGACAAATATTCTTTCATATTTCACCGTCTGACTGTCTCAGCAAGGCAGGCGTGAAGCAGCCGTCCTCAGACGGAAAGCCCCAACCTCGCCAATAAAGATCGAAATATGACGCCTAGGATAACTGAAATGAGATTACCCAGAAGCCATAGCTGATGACTGTCAGGAAGGAGACAGGAGTGAGTGATTGCCCACCTTTATGCAAGAACAGATATCCACCATTAGGCTTCGGTGTATAGGCAAGGCCCCAAACTGAGGTGCTGGGGGGGGGGACACTTTGCAGATGGGGTGGGGGCTATCATTTGGGATCGAGGAGGTAGCACACTGGCTTATTTTGCCCGACACCAGGATCCTTCTTCTGAGTTTAAAGTGTCAGGTAGCAGGATTGATGCTGGTGCTCATTATTGCTTATGTATTTTTTGGTATGAGAAAGGGGATATTAGCTGTGAGAGGCCCGTGGATCAGAGGCAGGGCGACATGATGGATGTGCCCTGGGCCTCCGAGGCGGCAGTGAGGCTGGAAACAGAACATCAACACCCATAAAAAGGGACGGGGAGAGGGAGAATCTAAAATGTGTTTTGTCGAAACGTGGCAACGATTTGACACCCTTTTTTTGGATGGAAATAATTCAGATAGGAGGGGAGGGGTTACCGTGCGAGAGCAAAATGTTGCCTCACTTTCACTAAATGAAAACTATAAAAAATAATGAATCCACCCTTGTGCATCTCCCAAAACAGTTGTTCTCCAGGGCAACATTTTAGCAGGTGTAGGATTAGATTTATTTTTAGCTCCAAACATATTGCATGACTGACATCTATTTCATATCCTGCTAATATCTACAGGAGAGTCATGAACATGGCCCCCCCACACACACACACACACACACACACACACGCACACGCACACACACACACACACACACACACACACACACACGTATACACGCACACACACACACAGTAAAATAAATGGCGACTGGCCAGGGAGAGTTCTCAGTGATGTTATGAGCGATTTACGGCATGACGTGTTTGGCTCTTTCAGAGCCCGACTGAGGACATATTTTACAGGACACTGTGTCAGCTCCTGTTGGAAAAAAAGAGCTTTCTCTGAGTACAATTAGGACAGCTGAAAGTCTGAGTTTTGAGAAATGGTTACCCCGCAACACCCCTCCCCTCTCTCTATCTCACACACACAAATACCCTTGTCCACTTGTCCGTTTGAAAAAAAACAAACAACCGCCAACAGACAAAATTCAAATGTGGCAAACTGACATTTCAAACCAAAACATTCACTTTTTCTTTTTTGTTGTTGTGCTATTTACATTGTCCGGGGCACCGTTGGGGTCACGTGCTAGCACTGTTAAACACAGAGCCAGATGGTAGGTGGGATAGACACACTCAAGGCAGGGGGGGGTGAACGGGGCCTTAAGTCTCAGTTTCACTCTAACAATAGGCCTGTGCGTGTCTGCTATTGTTCACGCCCACACCCCACATCAGCTGATCAGCATCGACATCACTTCCTGTCTTCCGGGCCATTGATGTTTAATTACAGGGGCCCTCTCGGCATGCTGACAGATGACTAAGTCTCCAAGGCAACCACCGTTGTCGGTAGGGGCCCCTGCGGCCCGGCGCGTGCCAGCTGCCTCGTTCAAACAATAACAGGGAAGCACAGATTTTTGTGTTTCCACCAATCAGATGTATTTTGAGAAAATGCAGAGTGTCATTGCCCTGGCCAATAAGGATTGTCGGAGTAGCATTTCAAACGTTCTTTTGGAATGTATGGAAGCCGGGGGGCATTTTTGGAACTTTGAACTGAACCAACCGGGTGTTGCCTGTGACATCATCACATCCTGTTGATGACGAAACTGACCATAGAGGGAGATGCTGACCACAGCTGTGTTCAGTCTGTTTACAGTGCAGTCAACTGCCAAACTAGAAAGAGGATGTCCCATGACTGACTTTTCACACCTGAAACTCCTTATACTCAGTCAGTTTTACAGTCGTCAGTTAATAAGTATTCCGAACACACCGTCTTCAAGTGCAGCGACTCTGTGACTTTATATTCCCAGATAGTGTGTTTCTCCACACTTTCTGTGAACGTGTCATGAATTGTCTCTCTCCGACATCCAATGATCAATCTTTCAAACGACTGCAGAGGAGGTCAGGTAGAGGAGGACCCTTGGTGTCTAATAGGTGAGGCTAATGGTCTGGGTCTTGATGTACGAGCAGCTTAATGTGCAACTTTGAGTTGAACTGAGGAGTTGTGTGCCGACAGGATGGATAGGATATCGTTCTGCAGTTCAGTTGGTGAAGGCTGACAAGTCTCAGACGAGACAATTTATTAGAACCAGTCCTCTCTGACCCTCCTGCCAAAGCTCCTGAAATTTTAAACCCACACATTTTTTTTTTCTTCTTCTCTTCTACACGAAATGTAGAAGCAGCTTGATATATGTATCTTTTGGCCTCCAGAACTCAGGATATTGCTGCAGAGGCAGGGTAGTTCATTCCATTAAATTGAACCTTGCCGAAAAACCAGTTGGCCTGATTGATTTATACAAGCAAAATCTTATAAGAACTTAATGCCAGGACTCACATCGAATAAATAGCAGACGGCTAGCAGTGGGCCTCAAGGTAAAGGGATAATGAAACGCTAGCTTGACATTTCAAGTCAAACATAACATTTTGAGGTACTGATCTTCATGCAGACTGCTCAATTAACTCTGGGAGGTACATTTCAAGAAGAACAAAATAAAACCGTAAACTCTTGAGAACAAAAAGAGGAAAACATCCAGAAGAACATTTGTTTTTTTTGACTGCAACATAATCCTCAAGCATCGTTACCTAATCAACAACAACAAAAAAGTACTCCTTCAAACTCCTCTCAAAATCAATTTAAATTCTAACCGACACTGAAGAATGCATGTTTACGTTCAAACTGTCCTTTCTTCCCCTACTTCTGTTTCCCCTTTAATTTTTTTGGCCTTTATTGAGCAGGCAGGATTAGATTGAAATAAAAACAGCTTGGATAATGAGGCAACTGAGAAAGGAAGCAATCTGTCTCTTTACAGAACGTGTGTGTGGGAGGGGAGGATGTGGGATTGTCGGACCTGGCCCCTATTGTTGACCATCTGTAAGTGTGCCGTACACACACACACACACACACACACGCGCATACACACACACTCATACACACCGCTGACACGGGCAATGATGGGTGTCAATTGTCTTTCTGCTGAGGGGTGAAAGGTTGAGGGGATTTCAACAGTTAAAAATGCTTCTCCTTTCAGAGAGGGGGCTTGAGAGAGAATAGAGTGGGGGGAGGGGAAGGAGAGGGAGGAGGAGGTTCTACAGTTGAAATTCATTACCCTTGAGGATAGGGAAATAGGGAAGTGTGTGTGTGTGTGTGTGTTGGGTCGCAGAGACAAGAGGGACTGACTGATGTGAGAAGCAACCACCTGAACAACACGCTATTTGTTTTGACTGTGAAAGAACTTGCCGGTGAAATGTGTGTGTGTGTGTGATGCTTCCATTTCCATCAATTACTTAAAATGACCGTGCAAGCCTGTGGGGAGCGTTTGAGCTGCCCGGACACGGCCAGGCCGCGCGGGGACAGGAGAGGGAAAGGAACGCGTTCAGAGAGGAGATTCTGTCAAGACCTGTGATGAAACTTAACGTAATTTTACTTAATATAATATTTGTATATGTTTAGTGTTTTGCACCTCCCTGCCACAGTAAATTCCGTGTTTGTATAACATACATGGTGAATAAACCAAATTCTGATTCTGACACGAGCGTGTCAACCCTCCTGACTGCTCCAACAGCTTTCAGCCCAGTTCCCCCGTCTGCCGGGTGGTTTCTTAGCAGACAATGACAGGAACACTGGGTCGTTTCCTGGGATGAAAATACCGACCCACCGGCCCTGACAGAGATGATCCGCCCTGGCCTGATGAGTGTGTCACATCCTGATGATGAACGTGTCACTTCCTGATGACAGGGGTGATGGCGCAGAAGGCCCCGTGGTACACTAGATGCACGTTGTTTCACCCATGACGAGGTTGTGTGTGCGGGTTTGTTAGATGGAGAGTAGAGTCTGTGACGTGTGTGCTTGTTGTGTGCGTGTGTGTGTGAGAGAGAGAGAGAGAGAGAGAGAGAGAGAGAGAGAGAGAGAGAGAGAGAGAGAGAGAGAGAGAGAGAGAGAGAGAGAGAGAGAGAGAGAGAGAGAGAGAGAGAGAGAGATGAGAGAGAGAGAGAGAGAGAGAGAGAGAGAGAGAGAAGAGAGAGAGAGAGAGAGAGAGAGAGAGAGAGAGAGAGAGAGAGAGAGAGAGAGAGAGAGAGAGAGAGAGAGGAGAGAGAGAGAGCGCGAGCGAGCAGGGGTTGATGGACAAGGCCTTTCTAAATCCCACAGTTGTGGCCACACTCACTGAGTAAATAGCAGATAAGCTGTGTGTGTGTGTGGGAACGAGAAAGAGAGACTTCATTGTGTCAAGGGTGGGAGACAGAGAGAGAGATATAATCCTGGTCAGAAGTCCAGTTTGTCACAGTTGTAAGGACATACAAGGGTGACATGTGATTTGTTTCTTTATGCCTCCTGTCTGCAACATTTGTCACCATTTTGGAAGAAGGCTCATTGTGCAAGCAAGCCAATGCATTTCTGACATTCGTTTTGTGTCACTAATGATATTATCTATCCAACCACTTTGTTAGCTTAAGGAGTGGAGACACATTTCTGACCAGATGTCTGGCTGGTGTGTGAGACCTTATCATCCACAATGAGCACATTTACAATTCAACGTGGGTTCAGGGAATTACTTTT
>NW_026911397.1:0-12500 GCF_963692335.1 Osmerus eperlanus | reverse complement strand
AGAAGAGAGTCTCCCTGCCTCCCCCCCCCCCCCCCCCGGGCGCTGCGAACCTGAGCTTGAATCCATTTGTCGCATCTCCAATCATTCACCCCCAAATTCTCCCCTCTCTCTCCTTCTCCCTTTCTCTCCGGCGGCATTGATCCATCTCTTCAATTAACAAGCCAGTCTGTCCCCAATCAATTCCTATCTCCCCTTCTTCATCCCCCCCCCCCCCCCCCCGACAACCACCTTTCTCGGCCCAACCCCTCCGTCTCTCCTCTCTCTCTGACTTCTTCTCCTCTCCCTCACACTCTCTCTGGGGGTCACCCCTTTCCAAGGTGATTCGTAAACACCACCCCCCCCCCCCTCCTCTCGGCGCGAATCAATACTTTTATCAGCAAAGCGAGAGGGCTCTCCCACTTATCCCGTGTGATCAGAGTGGTAAAGGCCCGGCCGCACCCATCTCCCCAGGTCCTCTCTAAGCTCTCTGGGGGGGCCCCGCTAAGACAATCAGAAGAAAAGGGGGGGGAGGAGGAGGAGGAGGAGAAGAAGAGAGAGGGGGGGGGTGCGTTAAGCGAAGGAGAGAGAGGGCCCGAGCGACGGAGGGGATGAAGAGAAGGGGCGAGAGGGGGAGGCGTGGAGGGGGCTACGCGGGGGGAGGGGGGGGGGGGGAAAGGTCCGAGGGGGGCATTTAGAGAAAGGGGATTTGCTGCTCTGCTGCTTTCGGCTTGATCTGCATCTGATTAAGGGGGGTGGGAAGGAGGGGGGGGGGGATAGGGGGTCCCGTCCTTCACCTCCAGAGCCCCCCCCGTCCCACCATTACGTACCCGGGCATACTGATCCATCATCCAGGTAGGAGGGAGGGAAGCCCTGCCTGGGCTCTGGGCTTGGGACTTGTTATACTATCCTTGTTGGCTCGATCCCTCCACCCCCTCCCCTCCCACACACACACACACACACAGGTTATTCTCAAGTCTACACTACGCAGTGTAGGTTTGATAGCAAACTGCACACCCACCGTATGAGTGACGCCCACAGACGTGCCGGCCCGCTCCGCCAACTACACGACGGGCTCTTCCTTCCTTTGCTGACGTTGTTATTTGTTGAGATCCACCTGATCTCATCTCTGTCCTGTCAATGGTCCCAGTGTGCTTGCCAGCCAGGGGGTCCTACCAGCCAACAAGCTTGAAAACCCAGCCAGAAGGACATCCGTCCAGCCAGCTTGAAAACCAGGCCAGCCAGCCAGGCAGACATCCAGAAAACAAGCCAGACAACAAGACAGTCAGCAAGTCAACCAGCCAGCCAGCCAATCAGTCATCCAGCCAGTCATCCAGCCAGTCAGTAAACCAGTCCTCCAGTCATCCAGCCAGTCATTCAGCCAGACATCCAGCCCTCCAACCAGGGGACAGGCCTGCATCAGAGTCAGAAGTGTCCTGGTCACAGACTGTGCAGGCATCAATCCTCCATCTCCAGCCTCTGTACCAGCATGACCTTGCTTTGGAACGACATCTATTTGCTGGCTGGCTGCACACATCTTTTTGCAAATTGTATGGCCCAGTCTAATTTGTTTTTATGCACGTTTAGTCAAGAATACAGGACTATGTTGGTGACATCAGCCAGGAATGGAGAGAGGGAGAGAGAGGGAGAGAGAGAGAGAGAGAGAGAGAGAGAGAGAGAGAGAGAGAGAGAGAGAGAGAGAGAGAGAGAGAGAGAGAGAGAGAGAGAGAGAGGGAGAGAGCGAAAGAGAGAGAGAGGGAGAGGAGAAGGAGTGTGAGTGAAAGAGAGAGAGGGAGAGAGAGAGAGAGGGGAGTCGCCAGAAGGGAACCAGGGTGACAGACAGAAAATCGGAGTGATTGAGGATGATTGTTCTGCCGGTTGCGTTGATGTATGAAAGAACGATTCCACCCGTACATTCAAACACGTCCTGAGCTAGGGTCCACATCTGAAATGTATGATGACGAAACAAGCGAACCCTTCTGTTCAAACCATAGGTGGGGGATGCATGGACTTAGAGAAAGGTAAGAATGATTTGTCTACCGGGTCCATTGACCTACATGCCAAATTGACTACGTACTCCTTAGCCTCTCAATTATATTTCAAGCGACTAGTTAAAGTTAACTGTAAAGACATTGTTTAAGGTGTGTTTTTACAAGTCAGGTCCAACATATGCGTCCAGAAACCAATGCAAAACTACAAAAGAGTGTGACCCTTACTTCGCTGAACACAGAGACCAAATCCATAGATCTGAAACCTGTGGTCTTCAGTTTCCCTTCCTCTGGTTGCTCTTGTGTTACTCACCACACACACACACACATACACACACACACACACACCCTAACCCTAACGGTCCTGTCCTCCCATGACCGAAGCTGAGTTCAGAGGTCTTATGTACATGTCTTCATATTACATGACAGGAATAGGCCTCTTGCTCTCCCCCTGGATGCCGGGACTAACATTCAGGGACATATATAACCTGAGATATGCTCTTTTGCACATGGACTGCACGTAGTTTAGTTGGGCAACGCACACAGGAAGAAGTTCACGCTCACACATGCATACACACCCAACCACACACACACACACACACACACACAGCAGTTACTACACGCATGTATGCATTCCCCATACCACTGTTCAGATATACACCCACACGCACACATGAACACACACACACACCAAGGCCTTCATCGACCACTCCCTGCAGAACAGGCCAGTGTTTATAGTAGGCAAAGGTTTGAATTCCACAGAAGTACCTCAGACCTCACTTTGTTCTGTCAAACAGTATTCTGTGAATTGTCATGGGTTGTGAATTGTCTCCGTCATGTTCCAAGGTTAGGGTCTATTAAGGGTGAAACTGCCATGCTTTGTCCTGTATAACAAACATTGAGAGCCTTCATACTGTAGTGTTCATCAAGGCCACGAGTCCATAATAAACATATTCTTCCCTCTGCTCATTCAATTCCACTGTTACTGTGTGCAAACAAAAGCCTTTCACATTTCAGTGTCTTCAACGTGGCTCCATGCTGACATTGATTAGAGAGTAACTTTTCATTGAAGTGACAATGGTGCTAAATACCATTCTGAACCACACGGTCAGACGCAATGGTCAAGCACAGATTGGAAACCTTCAAAACAACCGTTACTTATCCAAACAACGCACACTCAAGATTAAATAGAAATCCATGCCCAGTTGCATTCTTTGGGCACAATGAATTCCTCTCATTCAATCCAGGAATATATATATATATATATAAATATATAAATACTGTATTATTCTTTTCCATCTTTTTATCTTTAGAGAATGGAAAACCTAACAATGAAAAATGGACTGAACATTATTGAATTGTAACCGTGCGATTGATTTTAGACAGACGCGTTTCCTTGAAGGTTTCTTTTTTTTTTTTTTTTTCACTGCTGACGATGTCTCTGATGGGCAGTTGGCCGGCCGGCCTTCCTGCCCCCCCCCCCCCCCCCCCCCCTCGCCCGGCGCCGCCCTGAGGGGGCCTAGTCATCCCACCCTGTGGGACCTTCCTAGCGTGACCTGATTGGAACAGGAAATAAACGAGAGAGATATAAAAGTGTGCTCTTGTATCCTCAGGGACACGGGAGATTCAGCATTCGGAGCATCATCTCATCTATCAGGCCTGGGAGGTGACACGGTGGTATCTGTTCTGTTCGCGGTTCGCCCCCCGGGTCGGTTGATAGAGGATTTTAAAAAGCAGACTTTCTTTATCTCTGTGGATAAACTGTACTGACCAGTGGGTCTGAGTTTAGATGTTTGCAGACAGAATGTTCGCTGTGCGAAATGACTTTTTTTGGTCCTGTAAGTGCCTTCATAAATGTATCAAATGCATGTTAAACTTAAGTGCCGTGTAAAACCACATTACTGTCTCAGGAAATGAAGACAAACACATTTATATGACTCAATAAAATGTACAATGGGAGACGACACATTTCTCTCTCAAAGCTAGGTGTCAATCAAACCGTGAATACATCCCAAATACACGAACCAATCACCCAGTCCTCAAAGCGCTCCGAAAAGAAAAACACATTCATACCGCACTCTATAAATATTCCGTGCGTACGTGAACTCCTTCTGTGCGGAATACGACTGAGTTCCAGCTTGTTTGCAGAGAGAGGGAGCCGTGCCCATATGTTTCCCTTCCTCTCTCGCCCGTCCTCCTCTCCTCCCCTCACCTGCCCGTCTCTGAGGGTCAGCAGGGATCCCTCTCGTCCACCAGCCAGTAAACACCGTGTCACGTGGCCCTGAATCATCCTCTCCACATCCCTCGCCTCACTCCCACCTCCCTCCCTCCCTCTGTCCATCCGTTAGACGGTGTTTTATGGTATGGGTGTGTGTACGTGTGTGTGTGGGGGGGGGGAGATTTAGAGAGAGGCGGTGAGTCAGCCAGGGGTGGGGGAGAGGTCAGCGAGTGGACGGTGCACGCTGCTGACGTCCTGCGTGGTGTCTGTCTGTGGGCCTCGCCGTTTGATTTCTGGTCTTTGTCGCTCTCGAGTTATTCCGCTAAACGGTAGGAACGGAACAGAACATGGACAGCCTTGTGGAAAGAGACAGAGAGCGCACGGACGACGAGAGCAGTACGTGCGTTTTCTCAGGAGCATAACGCCTGTGTGTGTGTGTGTGTGTCAGCGAGTCTGTGTGCTGCTCGACATCCTGTACATACTTTAACAAGGTTAGTGTATAGAGAAAGAGAGGGAGAGAGAGAGAGATAGCGTGTGTGTGTGCAATTTGTGTGTGTACTTAAACCACCAGCTGGGCCAGTTCAGGCCTGGACAGGCAGGCATTGCCCCTCTCCCCACTCTCTCTCTCTCTCTCTCTCTCTCTCTCTCTCTCTCTCTCTCTCCCACTGTCTTTCTCCTTCTCTGTCTCTCTCTCTCCCACTGTCCTCTCTCTTCTCCTCTGTCTCTCTCTCACACACACACACACACACACATATGTAGGTCAAGGCAGCCGAGGGTAATGGGAAAAGCCTGAGGCGTATCTGCCAGGCAAATGATCTGATGAAATGATTAAAGTGTGTTTCTCTCACTGAAGGAGGGGGGTACAGTATACGTGTGTGTAGGCGTGTGTGTGTTTGTGTGTGTGAGTGTGCATATGCCTCTGTGTGTGTGTGTCCCACTGGTCCCCACCGACCCAGACCCTGGAGGCCCAGGAAGATGGATGAACCAGGAGGATTGTGGGAGATGTGTGAATTAGACACCCGCCACATCACCTGGTTAGCACGCGCGCGGCGCCATCGTGGCGGCCGTGACCTCGCGCCGGCCGCTTCCTGCACCTCGCTTGACTCGCGGCGGGCGATTCAATCGTCGTTTATATCGTTCAGAGCTGGACAATTTGTTCCAGATTGTGCCGTGTTGATGACACGTGGGCAGGACATGGAAGAAAACGAGTTAACATGAGGGTACCTAAAATGACACAGTGTTTTATGCAGCGCTGGTATGATCCAGTCAGAGAGGCGTCCTAATGACACATTTGACACAAAAGGAGGAAAAAAGGAGAGTGTGATATACATAGATTTCAAGACATTCATTTATACCAGAGCTCAATTTTCTCACATGATAAAAACTGTGAAAATGTACTATTCACGAACAGTCTGCCACTGCAATCAACACCAGAGAGTTAGGAAAGGGAGGGGGGAAGGAAAGGAAAAGAGAGAAAGTGTCAAGCTTCCTTCCAGTCTAATAGCACTGTTTGCTGATGGGATTAGCTAGATTACAAGGTGATGACATATATGCAAATAGCCAGCCAACGTGCTAATGACTGGGAGCTGGCAGTGAGGTTAGCCGGGGTGTTGATTAGGTGCTATGACTGGTGGCTAGCAACAATAGCTCAGATTAGCCTAGCCTAAGTTTTAGCATGCTAACGCTAACGGTGCGCACGGCTCATTGCGGTGCTACTGTACGGTTAGCCCTTTGGCTAGTGGGGATGATAGACGTGGTAAATGTGGGGTTTCACACTGGTCTGAGGTGACAGAGGCATGCACGCTGTTTTCTGTGTGTGTGTGTGTGTGTCATATTCGTCTGGTTCGGTCTGCTCGGTCGTTTGTCTTTTTCTCTTCGGCGTCTGCTGTGCTCTCCGTCCCGTCGCACCTGTCGTCCGTATCGCCACGGTGACAGCGGACAGATGTTAGCAGTGGCAGAGATCACGAGGCAGGCTGTGGGGCACTGCGCCATCGAGCACAAGCACACACACACACACAGACACACAGACACACACACAGACACAGACAGACAAACACACACACAGACACACACACACACAAACACGGACAGATTGTCACACACACTCGCACACATTCAGACAGGACACACACACACACAAAGATAAACACAAACACATTCAAAGAGACATTAAACAAGCCAGTACACATACACACATACAATATACATAGACACATAAATAAACATAGAGGATACATAGATGGACAACCTATACTGACAACACACACACGCGCATCCCCTCACACACACACTCCGTAGCGACCTCAGAGACACGACTTGAGACCAGTGTCAAGAGAGCAGAGTCAAAAGGAACGTCCAGCATCCATATTCAGTTCTCTAGAGACTTATGTTGCTGTGACAGCAATCATTACGGTGCCATCAATATACATATCAAACCATGGGCCAACTTCTGCAACACACACACACGGACACACACACACACACACACACATACTGTCAAAGCTCATCGCCATCACACGGACACATAGAGTCTCAAATATCAAAGGAACAGACCTACTGACCCCATAGGGGACAGAGAGCAGAATAATCCCATTAAATGAAAGCCATGGAGAAATATATCCAGATACACATAACTGAAGACGTCTCACTGTCCTGTCATTCCATCAAGCAGGATTTGCATGTGTGTGATCTATTATAAAACATTTTAATGCCTGATTCTCCCTCCCTCCCTCAACACAGACACACACACATACACACACACAACACAGACACACACACACACACACAGCACTGACACACACAGACACACACAC
Source organism: Osmerus eperlanus (assembly GCF_963692335.1). Lineage (NCBI taxonomy): Eukaryota > Metazoa > Chordata > Actinopteri > Osmeriformes > Osmeridae > Osmerus > Osmerus eperlanus. The sequence goes on along the minus strand of NW_026911397.1, from coordinate 5,505 downwards.
ACACACACACAGCACGGACACACACACACAGCACGGACACACACACACACAGCACGGACACACACACACACAGACACACACACACAACACAGACACACACAGACACACACACACACACACACACACAACACAGACACACACACACAGCACGGACACACACACACACACAGCACGGACACACACACACACACAGCACGGACACACACACACACACACACACAGCACTGACACACCCTCACGCCATCACAGCACGGCATGTGAAACAAGGCCACATAGCAGCAGCTGATTTATAGTGTCTCTCTCCCGCTGTACGGCTCTTTCTCTCCCTCCATCTGACCGTCTGATGCGTGTCGTCTAGACAACATTTGTGCCCCCGCGTCCGAAATAAAGGGGGGGTGGGGCCTGATTGTCTTATGCAAATGAGACCACGCTAGGGATGACATGCCTATCCAGCATGTGGGTCATGCGGGTGCAGGCGAGGCGCCGCGGTGACAGTTGATAGCCTCTTCTCTCTCTCTCTCTTTTTGTTTATTTTTTTTATTATCAGAGCGGCCATTGTTTGTCCTCACCTCTCAGGGCAGGGATGTGATGGGCGTTTTGTTGGCAAGGGGCGAAAGAGAGAGGGGTGGGGGGGTTTGGGGGGGTGGGGGGGGGGGGGTTAGATGAACACAATGTGTGATTTGTTATGACCTTAATACTTGCAACATAAACCCACCACCTATCCCTGAAAGCCCTCGTAGGACGGCCACACTAGGCTAATATTTATGAGGTGGTGTTTGGACATGTCTGGGAGGTACGGGGCTGTGAGTGGAATGTCTTCCATATTAAATACCTGACAGAAGATATTAGCTGTTTGTCGGCGTCAGGGTTGTGGGAGTTGAAACGCGGGGCCACGCAGAGGTCAGTTACACAACACCGAAAGGTTAGGGCTAGTCCTCTCCAGCCCTCCCTTCAACCTCATGTCCTACCCTGCTAAATGTGGCAGCCATTTTCTTTTTAGCTCCCAGTCAAAATGCCCTCTTTAATTATGGAAACCCCAGAGAGGGCCGTGCGGTGTGGGGAGGAGACCATTAAGGCTGGGGATCGAGGGTGGGGGGGTGGGGGGGGGTAGGGGTGGGGGCTGGGGGCAGTTGAAGGCTTGGCTGTGGACTTGACAACCCAGGGCATGAATCGTGTAAATGGATTTCAAAGCAGATGACCTGCGAGCTGATCTCATGATCTGTGCCTTCCAGTCCTCCTCTCCTCCCATACAAGCTCTCCCTTCTTTGTTTCTACCGCTCCTCTCTCCCTGTCTCCCTCTCTCCCTGTCTCCCTGTCTCCCTCTCTCCCTCTCTCCCTGTCTCCCTGTCTCCCTCTCTCCCTGTCTCCCTCTCTCCCTCTCTCCCTGTCTCCCTGTCTCCCTCTCTCCCTCTCTCCCTGTCTCCCTCTCTCCCTGGCTCCCTCTCCCTGGCTCACACATGGCTTGAGGAATCACCCCCCCCTCCTCACACCACCACATGACAGGGCCCGGGGTTTTATCATAGGATATGTCCAGAGGTCCACACTGACCCCTGACCCCCAGTGTCTGGGAGAGAACGGGGGCCCAGCGAGCTGCCTGAACACAAAGCACCGAGGGGGCCTACGGCGGCATTGTTGAAGAGGGCAGCTGACTGACAGGTCATTTTTCACCCTTTTTTGCTTCTTTTTTTTTAATGCAGCAATTTTATCTTGCAAAGTAACGCCTTGGCAACCACGGAAGTGTGGATTTCTATGTGCGAGGAGTCGTTTTTTATCATTAAGAGATGACGCGTTCTATTTCAGGGTTAAAGTAGGCGGATTGATGGACGGACCCCCATTGAAATACGTTTATAAATACCTTCACGCACTCACGTTTTGGAAAAAGTGGATGAAAAAAATCCAAACATAAACAACTTTTCTCTCTAGCGCTACTACAACTGAACAAATGCCAAACTTTCGGTCTATGTGTTCATTGGAAGCGTGTGTATGTTTGCACAAAACGCAAACACATAGAAAACACTGTTACACGCACGCACACACACACACACACACACACACACACACACAGGGCGTGCTGCTGCTTCCTCTCATGGTATCTGGCTCTGAATCAAAGCAGGGGAGGCGATGCAGTCCAAGTTTTAAATTGAATTTCATGCTGGATTAGTGGCCCTCATCTGAATTGCATGTGAGACGCCCCTAATGGTGCGCTCATCTTTGCACTCCGGAGACTCGGCTGTGAAAAAAATCACACTTTGCTTGTGTGTGTGTGAGTGTGTGTGAGTGTGTGTGAAAGAGAGATGGCTACATGTGTGCGTATGACAACTGCGTTTCTGTGTGTGTGTGTGTGTGCGTGCATGTGTGTATGTGCCTAGTGTGTGTCTCCATCAATTAGGACAGTCAGTGTGGTGACACATACCAGAAGGGTAAGGCATATCAAAGCCAGCTATTGTTTTGCTTGGGCCTCCAGGGAGCACTAACACAACCAAATGAGAGGGATAGAATAGCAGCCTCTTAATACTGGTCTGCTGGTGCTCTCACCAGGCTAACTACACGGCATGTGTTAAAGGTCCTGCTGGACGACAGAAGCGTGTTTGATACAGGCGGCCATTAAAACTGTTTTTTTTTTTACATCCTCGTTGTGCTTTGTCGTTGAATTCAAACGAATTGAACCGTCAACGATCCGTCAACGATCCTTCTGTGTGTGCGGAGACTCTCACGCTCGGACACACACACACGCACATGAACACACACACACCCACACCCACACCCACACACCCACACCCACACACTAACAGCAAAACCTCAGTGGTTCTCTGCCTCACCTTTTGCCTTCCCCCCTCTCCTCTCTCTTCCTTCTCATCTCCCTCCCTCCCTCCCTCCCTCCCTCCCTCCCTCCCTGACGAGGTCCAGGCGGCAGCAGTGTGCTGCTCTGTCCTGCACCATGTGTCCTCTTTAGCGCTGACCCCTGCTGGGGGAGCAGAGAGCCAGGCCTGGGGGCCGGGGGCGGGCAGGGGTGAGTGGAGGACGGGGAGGCGGTAGTGGTGGGGGAGGGGTCGGATCTGCTGATGGCCGAGGCCGAGCAGAGAGCAGCGGTGTGGGGGGAGTGGAGCCGTACAGCCCCCCCTCCCCTCCCCTCGCTCCTCCCCCTCCCCTCCCCTCGCTCCTCCCCCTCCCCTCGCTCGTCCTCCCCCTCCCCTTCCTTCCCTCGTGATCCTGGCCGGAATGACATGGATGAATAACAAAGATGTGCAGTGGTACAGGCTGCCCTGACTCTGACCCCGCGGATCTGCTCTGGCCAGGGACCTTCCTTGCTCTGTGTGTGTGTGTGTGCGTGTGTCCCGTGTGTGTGCGTCGGTGTGTGTGATATTGGACAGGCAAGGATGGAAAATGTGCGTGTCGTCGTGCGTGTAACATTCTTGTTCATGTATATGTGACGTCCGTGAGCGGGATTCTTGCGCGCGTGCGTCTTTGTACTGTGTGTGTGTGTGTCCTGTCCCTCTTAGCTAGCAGGGGAAAATAAACAAAGTGCTCTCATGTCAAAGACAAGGCCTCTGGGCTGTAGTAGATCTCGGACTGAGCACACCCACACACACACACACACACACACACACACACACACACACACACACACACACACACACACACACACAGGCAATGAAATGAAGCAAAGGAAGAGCGAGAAAAAAAGAGGGATAAATGGCCATCCTCCATATGGCACACAACTCCCTATCTGTAACTGCGTGTGTGGTGCGAACGCACAACTTAGCGACATAACACAGTGTCCTTTCACACAATGAAGCGCGCACTCACGCGCCGACACACACACACACAATCCAATACACACTCACAAACACGCGCACACACACACCGAATATGGCTGGAGCTCAGCTCTGAGAGTGTCAGCTAAGCCGTGTGACAGCTCTGCTGTGCATCTCAAACAGCGTGTTCCTTCCAACGGCAGACACTGAGCAGGTTCAGCAGCCAGGGACACTGTGAACTCTGTTCTCGTTCACTTCCTGTTTGAACCTGCTCACGACGTTCGCCAAGCCCAGCTGAACCAGCCGGGGCTGGATTTCAGACGCGCTGCGGGCCGGTGTGTTGAGGAGAGGAGCAGATACTGAGAAGGAGAGAGGCAAGAGTGTTTTAGAGCCTGTCAGCTCCCCCCCCCCCCCCCCCCCCTCCCGAGAGAAGAGCCAAGGTAAGGGTGAAGTTGCCTAACTGGTCTGTGGTTAAGGTAAACAAAAAGGATATCTACAATTCAACTCCTTTGAACAGACACCCCTTTAATGTACTGCAGTGATGCGTCACGTCATTAGTGTGTAGCAGAGTATTAGGATATTGACCACTCATTTCGATATTTAGCATTTCTGCTGTCCCACACACACTCCACATTTCTTTATCACAGGTGTTTCCAAACCTATCGGCGTCCTACACTCCAGGACTTCAGATCGATAAACACATCCGGTGTCTCTCCTCCGAGGTCCCGTGGCCGTGTGCCAGAACGACACCGCATGTTCCCGGCTGCCGTGACGACGTGTGCACGCGCGCGCGCACGCACGCGCGGAGATGATGACATGCTAATGCCCGGCGATCCATCTTGGCAGGGAAGCGGTTAAGTTTGCAGGGAGACAAAACAACAGCATGTTGGCGGCGGTGCGTGCCAAAAGCAAGAGGTGGCCCCTGCCCGGCCGTGCTATTACAAGACTGGCAGAGCACTGCCCACCAGGGGAGAGGGGAGGTTTGACACCAAAAACATATGCAGCCACACCTGATCACCATGCCCGCGCTGGCACGGAAATGGGCACACACAAACACACGCCCACACACACGCGCACACACACAAACATGTTATGAGATGCGTAAAGGGAGCGCGCACGCGAGTGTACGCTCACAGACGGAATGCACACACACACACTTAGGTATGCGTAAGGATACACGCACACGTACAGGCACTTCGACAGTACACACACACACAAGCGCACGTTACCGTTTCGACAAAGTGGGTGGACACGTCCAAAATACAGCTTATGCATCAAACGCAAACTACGACCACAGCTGCACAAAAATACACACGACGAAACCCTGCAAACCCACACACTCGAACACACACACACACACACACAAATACACAGACAGAAAACCACTGTGGATTAATTTCCATCGTTCAGAGGGTGTGTGCCAGGGTTCGGCGTGCGTGCCAGCCGCCCGCGGCGCTCCACACGCTGCCACGCTGTGCCAGCTAACAGCCCTGATGCCCTCTATTTGCAGTGTCACATATATCAAACGCACGCTGCTATCACTTAGCCCAAGCTCCCCCCTCCATCTTCTCCGGGTAAGCACAGATCTGCTGCAGGGGACGGGCCTGCATGTCGAGGCAGTTTCTCAGACGTGTCGTAGACGGAATCCTTCTCGAGGGTTCGCTGCTGTTGAAATGTCGCTGGAAAATGTGGGTCAGGGATTTGTTTTGGAAACGACGCAGGGCGCCAACAAACACAACAAAAGTTCCTA
>NW_026911396.1:0-15875 GCF_963692335.1 Osmerus eperlanus | reverse complement strand
ACACTGCAAACAGTGCCATCAGGAAACACAGAGAGAGCGAGACGCAGGAAAGGAGTGGGAGGGAAACACAGAGAGAGAGAGAGAGAGAGAGAGAGAGAGAGAGAGAGAGAGAGAGAGAGAGAGAGAGAGAGAGAGAAGAGAGGAGGAGAGAGAGGAGAGAGAGAGAGAGAGAGTGAGTTTGTGTGTGTTGCCGTTGCGTGTGATGCTCTCTCACAATGTCCATGGAGATGCTCATCACCACTGGACACAGAGAGCCAGGGGGAGTGGGACGGAGCTCTGCAGGAGGACACCAAGGGAGGCTGGGGGGGTCTCTCTGCTGGATGTGGTTCTGCATCGCTCATGTGCTTCCCCTGTTTTCCCACTTTGTGTATGTTTGTGTGTGTGCATGTGTGTGAGTTTGTTGATGTGTGTGTGTACGCGAGCGTGATTATGTGTGTGACTCTGGGGTGTGTGTACGTGGTTATTTTTGTGTGTGTGCGCCTGTGTTGGTGTGCATCCTCCAGGAAGTATCTAATTGTACTCAGGAAGTATCTATCTTTACTCCAGGAAGTATCTAACTGTACTCCGAAAGGATGAAAAAGACCTTGGGAGAAAACACCATTCATCAAAGTCAACGGTAGTGATGTCAGTCTTGCTCCCTAAAGCCATTCCCAAATGACAAATCATTAAACGGCAGCGGCTGTGATATCTACGACCAACATAATTGCCTAGGAACAATCGCCATTGATGATTAGAATCTCTATTTATGCCACAATGACAAAGAACAAAATACAGGACTGCAGATAGAGTGGCTGCATGATCTAAATAGAACAAAGCGCGACACACAACAGAAAAGCACTCCAACACACACTCCACCCTCACTTACATAACCGCCATGCTTCCCTCTCTCCCTTCACACACACACACACACACACACACAAATTACATCAGCGCTGAGCGTGTGCCTTGGAGCGACAGCGCCGTAGCAGTGTGCAACCGGCTTCAGGTCTGTGTGCAGTGAACTTTGATCCCCTGCCATTTTAGCCTGAGTGATTCCATTAGTGCAGCTGTATACAGACACCCTGTGAGGCCTCCCTGCTTTGTACCAGCCTAGCACAGGAGCATAGCTAGCACGGCTAGCACGTTTGCAAAGCTAGAACCACAGCACAGCAAACACAACAGCATGGTAAACTTGGCTAGCATAATAGCACAGCCAAGGAAAGCAAATACAAATGATTGTGTTTCCATTACTGAAGACACACATCGGCTTTGACGTGAAATTGCGATGCACTTGTGGAAAAGGCTCTACGTGAAAACATGCATTCCCTTGGTGACTGCAAAAGGAGAGCATTCCACCCCCATTTCCCATCTCTCTCTCCTCTCTCGCGCCTGCTATCTCCTTCCCTCCTTCCCTGACTCTCCCCTCTCTCCCCCTCTTCCCCTCTCCCTCTCTCCCTCTCTCCTTCTCTCCCTCTCTCTCCCCCTCTCCCCCTCTCCCCCTCTCGCTCTCTCTCTGCATGTACATTTATTTGTATGTCTTTCTCTCTCTCTTGTCCTCACTCTCCCTCTCTCTCTCACACCCTTTCTCCTTCCCTCTCCGTTCCCTCTCCTCTCTCCCTCCCCCTCCATCTCCTTCCCTCCCTCCCCTCATCCCTCCAGGGGCGGTGGATGATTCACATTCCTCCTGGCGTCAGAGAAAGCAAACAGCAATCTCATCAAAGCCCTGCCTCTTTGATCAGGCCTTCAAAGAGTCTGTCATCAAAGTCCATCAGGACACAGATGAAGCCAGGGAGCATCGTGAGCCTCTGGTTGAACAGCCTCTCTCCCACTGTAACGGGTCACTAATTGTTAATTACTGCTCCAGGAAGCTGGGCTGGAGTGGAGTGGAGGCCTCTTGTCAGAGCGCAGGACGGACCAGGGGATCAAGGTTAAGATGAGAACATGGGCGATATCAGAAAGCGATTGACTCCAGTCCTCTCGTGTGGAGATGGGCTCAGGAAGGTAAAGATGGAGGGAGGGAGGGCAGAGAGGCAGAGACGCAGAAAGGCAGAGTGAGGCGAGGAACTGAGAGAGGGGAAGGACAGTGGCAGAGATGGGGTTAAAGAAAGGGTCAACTCCGTACTGTACTCCATGTACACGGTCTCCGCGCAGGGGGTTTCAGGAATACAGCCAAAGTCAAATGTACCATGACCAATCACAAAACCAACGCCTGGCTCGTTGCCGGGTAGAACAGGAAGGGGAGAGAGATAAAGAAGGAGGTTTTGTTGAAGGGTAATGGAGGGGACTGAGATGAGGAATAGTCTCCTTAGATAAACGTCGGTCTTGCTAAGTGACGCCCTCGCCTGCTCTGCCCTGTTTTATAGGGAGAGACAAATGCTCATGTAATGTATCCAGTGCAGCAGTCTGGATTACTCCTGTTCTTATGCTCTGAAATATGAATACTGTGTCACCTTAGGCTGCCAAGCTAACTGTGAGAGAGAGAGAGAGAGAGAGAGAGAGAGAGAGAGAGAGAGAGAGAGAGAGAGAGAGAGAGAGAGAGAGAGAGAGAGAGAGAGAGAGAGAGAGAGAGAGAGAGAGAGAGAGAGAGAGAGAGAGAGAGAGAGAGAGAGATGCTTCAGAAGCGCACAGTGCCATCTGCATGTGTATGAGTCTCACCCGGGGAGATCTCCTTTTGGAGAAATTAATGATCTTGGAAAGTGGGAGCAGAACAGAGACTCAGCTCTCCTCTCGCTTCTCCTGTCTGTATCTCTCTCTCTCTCGCACGCGCGCTCTCTTTCATTCCTTTCTGTCTCTGCTTTGTACTCCACCTGATATTAAACGAGTGCAGGCCTCCTCGGGCGACCTCGGCGCAGATCCGCTTGTTTAAATAGGGAAATTTCAGGTGGGCCACAGGCCACGCGCTGACAGGGCCCTAATCAGAGAACAAGAAAGAGAGATTAGATGAGAAGGAGAGGCAGATTGAAAGAGGGAGAGGGTGAACAAAAGAAAGGTAGAAGAGAAAAAAAGAAAAAAACGGAAAAGAGAAAGGAGGGGGCGAGCGTACATGCCACCCTGGAGATCTGTGGCTGAGCTTCCTGCCAGAGAAAAGGGAACGGGCCAACAAAGAGATAATCAGGCGTGCGTGCTGGAACCTTCTAATGCCACCTCCGTCTCCTCATTAGGTCCTTTGTGTGCCAGGGACTGTTGTCCCTCAGGTGGGCCTGAGGGATGGAAGTTTCCCAAATGGGATCCCTGCGATGAGAACATCTGAACAGGAACGTAGCACTCACCCGGTCGTCAATTTAACGATGATTTTCTGGTTTCTAGTTAACCCCTGTACAATCCATAGCCTACCTTCCAGCACCAGATCACTAGGTGGTATCGAATGGCTATATTTCACCCGTGGCAAAGACACCACTTTGCCCCTGACAACTCATATGAGACCCACATCCAAAGGTTAGAACAGCCCTCTTGAAGAGGTCCCCACCCTCCATATATCACTGATTGACCTTAGGTCTTTGTCCCTCTCTATTTTCATGTCCTTTCTCCATTCATCTTGCTCTCTCTGGTGGCTTTATTACCCAGGAACCAACTAGCTAGCTGCCTGCTAGCGACGGTCAGCTCCGGCATGCGGCTGTCTAATAAGCACGTCCGCGAGTTTGGCTTCCAGAGCTTCACGGGAGCGAGGAGGAGATTGCATTTGAGCTCCATTGTGTAGGCCCGGCCGAGCCCTCATCAGATGTGACAGGCAGTATGACAGGTCCTATCTGCAGGACGGCTGATAAGTGCAGCGGGGAACTGTGCTCGGATCCGCCTCAATCCAATCACACGACAGCCCCTATGAGCGCCCGGGACAGCGCTAACACTGGCTGGCCTGGAGGGAAGGCGAGAGCACGGTATAGTGTTGTTTTTTTCTTTTCTTTTTTTCGATCTCTCCGGACGAGAGGTTTGTCTTGGCGTTGAGTTGATGTGATTAGGGAGATGGGTGATGGGTCGTGTTGCTGCGGCGGTGCGGCGGTGCAGCGCGCGCATGCGGCCCGGCGTCCGCGTGGCGTCTGTGCACATGCTAATGAAGCTAGCCGCCTGTCAGCCTTCCAAGGTCCCTCTGGGAAAAAGTGTCCTCTTGGGGATAGGCGGATTCTCTGGGAATGTTCCATCTAAGTAGCACGCCGAGCAGTTACAGTCAAAACCTGATTGATTCCACCTCTTAAAACTTACTTTTACTTGTTACACTTTTAGAAAACTAACTTGGGGCGAAGAAGCCAAAATGGCAGAACTCACGCAGTGCAACACTGATTTACCCAATTGGATTAGAACACCCTCCCTGGCCTTTACCAAGAATGGGGAAAGTCAGCCTTAATGCAACTGTACGCAGGGAAGGATTAAGATATGTGTCACTCTTTCCCATATTTTGGGGGGCCTACGCCTTTAAGAGGGATCATTAGCAGTGAGCCAAGGAGCATGTGCCCAGTGTCAATCTGGCCCAGTGTCTCTCACTCAGTTATACTGCATTTTAATGAAGCGTAGTACAGCCGAGAATGCAGCCAAGTCCAATTACCAAGGCCTGCTACCACCCTCTGTCGAACGGAGCCCATTGTCACAAAGCAGGCTTTCATTCGAAAAACAAAACCGTCGTAAATACACACTGACAATCAGAGTCTCAATTGAAGTAAGTGTAACGCCGAGCCAACAGACAAAACATGGTGCCATTCACACCCTCTCTCTTACCCCCGACAAGAGAAAGAGGTTTCCCCCCTTTTCTTACCTTACAGGAGAAGCTTCAAAGCTTCTGGCCCAGCATGGGGTCAGAAGGTAGTCCAAAATGGTCTTACAGTATGGAGACAAAGGAGTCTGAGGAAAACTAACCCTTCATGGATTTATAAACATTCCCCAAGGATGACACGACGCATAGACACAGTAGTTGATGTGTTATAATGTGTGCTTTTCTTATTGTTTAGAATGTTGTTTTAATTTATGTTTGATCATAACTTCCCTTCAGGTAGAGTTACGTTAGTCAATCTTTCGATCCAAACAATTGTATCATACTAACAAAACCATTTATGAATTTTGTATGGTTATATTTTGAAGTATAAACGATGCATGAACATTTAAAACACTGAAACCAAAAGTTACCTGCCATTTCACACCTATAAGTGAACCTCAGGACGACGCCCAGCTGGAGTAACTGACCAATGAACACATTTACCTTCACAAAGGGAGCCCCCTTTCCATATAGATTATAAAACCCAAAACGAACAATCACCCCTGCTTTTTCTTAAGAATAAACCTTAAGTGTTAGCGACACGTCTAACCTATTCTTCTCAATCAGCAACTCACTGATTTGCTCGGAACTCTGACCCCTTAACCCCCTAAACCTGTGTTCTATTCGGACCGTTTGACGACAACAGAACTTTGACCCCTCATCTTCACACGACAACTGCGACTAGCTACATTTCTTACTTGTGTCATTGGCATGTTGTGGTTTAATTTGTCTGCATTTGATTTAGTTTACAAACGATTTAACCTAGCTCTCGTTAGGATTATAGTTACTGCTAGACTGTCCACCCTTGTTCTAACGAGGCCTATCCCTCTGTCTCCCTTCCCCATCCCCACACGCTCTTCACATAGCCATTGTGTATCCCGCTTCCATTGTACTATTCAGACTCAAGACTAACTCATAACTTCTCTGGTATTTGTTCATTATATAATTACATTTTCTGAAATAAATCATTGTGTAGAATACTCGCGTTATCCCTCATGTTATCTGATCTGCTCTACTTTCATATAATTAATTACTTAAGATTAGACTGATTATTACAAAGGCTATTATTAAACAAGGTTCTATAAGGTTTCCTCAGCCCCTTTAAACACATTCTGAGGTGGTGTCCCATTATATCAGGATACTTTATTATAATAAACTATTTCTATTCTTAAACGAGCAAACCCCGCTTCATAAGTATCGTTTAATTTCCAGGCCAACAAATTGCTGCTAGGGGAATTGTAGCCTATATATTAAGCCTAATCCATGGAAGAGGTACAGTACATGGCACAAAAAAAGATGTATAGCTCTGATCCTCCTTGTAAACCTGTTCCTTTAAAGTTTAAACCGTATTAGAATTATCAGAGTATTTTCACTGTATGTCACAGAGATTAAAGACTTAGTCCTGGTTAAAACCTAGTTTTACAGACAGGGACAAGTGCTGCATGTGGGAGAGGAGAAACAGAGAAAGGCTTTTCATGTAGTCAGGGGAGTTGTGGGCGGGTGTGGACGCGGGGAGATGTGTGCTAGCTCTCCGAGGCAGAAAGCAAACAGTGTGCGTTGTGGAGGCTCTCTCTTCACCGCCTGACAACGCTTCTGAGGAGAATGGAACATACCCGAGAGTCTGCAACCCACGCGCACATGCACAAAAATTCACACACACACACACACAAATTGTTGTTTCACATTCTCTCTGGAAATATCCGCCCGAAACTTTGCCTCGTGTCAACTTTCTCAGGTTCAGTGCGGTATGGTGTCTGGGGGCATAGGTGTAGGGATTCCGGTTTTGGCAGTAGGAGTTAACAACCATGTGTTTGTTCCACCTATGCACTGACCCACGTGCTTCCAGTCACCCAGGTCTGCTAATTAGCACAGCTCTTACAGCCGAGCAGACTGGCACCATCAGCTGGTTCACTACCTGGGTGGAACAACAATAGCTTGGATCGGGACAACTACGTGAAGACCCAAAGGATTGTATCCAACACCTCAACCAGCCATCATGGCTGGCGAGAAGGCTTAGTCTCACTGAAGTGTATGTCAAAACTCGTCGGACTATAAACATGTAATAAAATAAAATAAATGCAATAAAATAACAGGCCCCGACACAAGTACAAAAGAAACAGGGGATGGCATATGATCATTTGAGCGATTTTAATATGAAGTCAGTTTTGAGTCAAAACAACATTTGGTTACGCCACAAGCTTATGGTCAGTGGCAATGTTTCCTCAGTGAGTTTGTTTCATGTCATTTGGCAGCCAGTCCCTCATATGCCACCTCAGAGTTAAACAGCTGAACAGCCTGCCTACTCAAATGCCCTGTCAAGCTGTCAATCTGGCAGTCACCCATGCATTAACAGAGAGAGAGAGAGAGAGAGAGAGAGAGATAGAGAGTAGTTGAGTAGGGAGGAGTGGCCGAAAACAAGAGAGAAAAAGGGAGAGAGAGAAAGAGAGAGTAAGCATAAATGAATAAATGTGATTTCACATAACCCTGGCAATGTATAGAGTAGACATAAATACCCAACACTGCACTGTACTGTGCAATCAAAGGTGCCTTGACACAGTAGGCTGGTGGAATGTTAACCAGAAGTGTCTGACCAGCTCAGGAGCCTTCTTAGCATTCTCGACAGAGGTCTCTTCGAGTTCGGGGAATAAATTCTGCTCTTCCCAGGAACTGACTGCCGCCTCCCGCTAATAAATAGCAGCCTATGGTGGCCCTCAAGGTCAAAAAGACCCCGTGGATCAAGGCGGAGGTGCACATCTGAGGTTTCCTCAGGCGTGACCACAGGTGGTACAAAAGTGGAAGAGCAGAAAGCGATCGGAGCCCTGCCCGCTCCCCCTGCCCGCTCCCCCTGCTTCTTTAATCCTTCCTCGCTCAGCTGACCTATCAGGACACTCCATGCCAAAGAGGACCTTGCAAGATCTCAGACGGGGTCTCCTCACAGGGGCAATGCTCCCCGCCCCACCCCCGCATGCCTCCCTTCTGAGGCTCCACATGAAAGGCCGGAGGCAGAAGCAGGGGACTTGCCTAGCTCACCCGGCCCTCATTTCCACCTCACAGCAGGGCTTCAGAGTCTTCTTCACTCCCCGTCTCCCTGGAGTTCCACTTCTGAGAGCAGCTCAGTCTCCTTCCTGCTTCTCTGTGAGGTGTCCAGCAGGCAGAAACAGCGGCATGCGCACACTCTGCCAGAGAGCTTGACCTTGTTAGAGAGCGACTTTTCATGAAGGCTTAGGACTGAGCATTCTACCCTTTCTCTACCTTTCCTCCACCTCTTTCGTCATAACACTGCCGGACTTTTGTACCGAGGGCATGAATAGAAAGGCAGCAAAAAAAAAAGAAAGAGAGACAGCAAAACGGCTATACAACAGAGAGCCGACCAAACACGCTGCAGCGACGCGAAACGGCGGGAGGTACGAATTATCATGGAGACGGCCTGCGTCGATAAGTAGTCCCTGGTTGTGTGATGGTTGGGGGGACAAGGCTGATTGGGTGAGTCAAGCTGCTTTAACACATGTGGCAGAGACAAACAATGAGTCTACTGTATGTGTGAAATGAGTTGCCACAGGTGTAGCTTTGTAGAAGGGATTGTGTTTGGGATGGGGGGGGGGGGGGAAGAGACAGATTGAGCAAAACAGCAGAGAGTGTTACTGGTGGAAAGAGGGAGGGAGAGAGAGAGAGGGAGTGTGATGGTATCCCGTTGTGAGCAACAAAAGAAAACAGGAAAAAATGCCTGAAAAACAAAATGTTCTTTCAGCGGCGCAGATTGAAATTCGGGCTCGACTGCCAAGCTCAGCCAAACATAATGGTGATGAATGTCTATGTAGAGGTTAGGGAAACAGCCATTTCAGCCTTACAATATCTCAGTCTGGTCATACATATGCTCGTAGCCATCTCAAGAGACACATAGCGTCTCTGGTGGATGGGCCATTCACAAAACAAACCGTCTTCTGCACTGCTACTGTACCTAACCTATTCTTTTATGTCTGCAACTGAAATACATTAAATAGTCATGCTTTTGGAAAATTAGGATTCCAGTCTCTCCTAATGACTAGGTATGAAATATAAATGTCCATCTGTGTGCGTTCGTTGTAGCTGTGGGGTTGGATGTTACAGAATTACCACTTGAGTCCTCTAAATATGGAGTCTTTCTACATTACAGTCATCAGTGAACATTATTATTTCAGTGGGGGCTACATATCGGCTTCCGTAACCCTCGGTGGCAAGAAGGATAAGAAATGCTTCTGGCGAGACCTACCGGACTATTTGCAGAACATTTGTAATATCTCCAAAATGGAAATCAATTTAGAGATATATCTCAGCCGCGGTTCTCCGTCCCAGCTCTGCGCTAATGGAAGGAGTGTACAGGGCGGTACTTCAGCCTACTGACAAGCATCATTGTGTTCCGGGGATCAGACGAGCACAGCTTCTCACATGGACGCCAAGGTCTCACTGCAGCCAAGGACAATGCAGTGAGTGGGAGGGCTCACTTTCAAACCAGGCTCTGTGGCGCCACTCGCACACAGGCTTAATTGGTGCTTTTGAGACTTAGCAACCACCCTCCCCCCCCCCCCCCCCCCCCACCACCACCACCAGAATCGCACACACGTACTCACACACACACGCACGCGCACGCAGCGCACGTGCCACGGTGCGCACATGTGCGACCCCCGCGCGGGCACCCACACACTTCTGTCACCTTTTTCCTTCCATTACTCTTCTCTCTCTTTTTCCTCCATTTCTTCACCCCCCCCCCCCTCTGTGTGTCTGCCAGAGTGGGGTGATTAAGTGAGTGCAATCAGAGCCTCCTCAGCACTGAGACATGTCACCCCGATCAATAAAAATGATGAACTCTTAATGAACGACACACTTCACGCCGCTTAATTCCCGCGCCGCAGCCAGTGTAAAAAGCCTCTGCGAGCAATAATGGCATTTCATATTTATCTACACCCTCTGAAAATCAATAAATAGATTTTAAATAGAGCCGGAACACGCCTGTGTGCCCTTTCTCGTTGGTTTTAATGAAGGCCTGACTCACTCTGGGGAAAAGAAGGAGAGGAATCGCAATGAAATAAGGTTAAAAGCATTTTTGGGGGTGGTGGTGGAAGAGGGGGGGCATATCGCACATGTGCAGACAGTAGGCGCACACGTCTGTGCCTGTGTCTGAGGGTGCTGTGCATTGTGTGCGTGTGGGTCCGTGGCTGCAGCTAACTGTGTTTGGGGGCTAAACAGAGAGGGACTGTGGAGGTCTGAATCAGGGCTTCCAGTAATCAGTGTCACATCTGCAGGGAGGCTGGCTTTGACTAATGAGAGCTGCTGACAGCCAGGCTGCCCTTGATCTCTCTCTCTCTCTCTTTCCCTCTCTGCCTCTGCCGAGCTCTTCAACTGCTGAGTAGTACAAATCTGTCTTCAGGTCTCTCTCTCTCTCTCTCTCTCTCTCTCTCTCTCTCTCTCTCTCTCTCTCTCTCTCTCTCTCTCTCTCTCTCTCTCTCTCTCTCTGTCTCTGTCTGTCTCTGTCTGTCTCTGTCTCTGTCTCTCTCTCCTTTAGCTTTCTCTCTCCTTCCCTCCTTCTCATCCACCCTCTCCATCTCGACCCCCTTCCTCTGTCAGCTGGAGTGATGACCAGTGGTCGGCTCCAAGGCCCTCTTGCTGGCCCTCTCCATGGTGAAAGATTGGGGGGGAGGTTCTGAGATGAAGAGGTTTTGAACGGTGGCGCGTCTCAGCGGGACAGGAAACGGCACACCCAGTTAGCACAGGGGGGAGGAAGAGAGGAGGAGCAGGGTTAACCCTAACATCTAAAAGAGAAAAAAAATGCTTTAGGCCACAGTCTCGATGTGTCGTGAAATATTCCTCCCCAGCAGTCTCCCATGTCCGTGGTGAGATTAACTTGGGGAATCTGACCTTCTCAGCTATTTTCCCAGCATCCCTGTCTGACAACGTGTTCTCTCTCGCACTGAAGTCGAGCACTTGAATAGAACTTCACTTTGCAATCTGTCCACAAATGATAAGAGCATGATAGAGTCATGGGGACTTTGTTGTAATTGGACACAACAGGAAACAATAGTTCAGGTATTGACTGGGTCTTCTACTTTAAAGGCTGGAGTGGAGTGATGCGAATATGAAGTTTAGGCGGTTCAAATACAGCTGAGGCTCTCGGTTCTTACTAACTGGAAGACCTAAAGGAGGAACAGAATGAGAGCGAGGCAGGAAGAAAGAGAGCAAGACAGCGAAAGTGAGTGGGAGGAGCACAACGGAAGTTTGTGACAAAGAGAGATAGAGAGATGAAGGCACAGACATACAGATGGCGAGACAGTGACCGAGACAGACAAACACACGCAGACAGACAGGCACGCAGACAGACAGGTACGCAGACAGGCAAGCAGGCAGGCAGGCAGGCAGGCAGGCAGGCAGGCAGGCACGCAGACAGGCAGGCAGGCACGCAGACAGGCAGGCAGACAGGCAGGCAGACAGACAGGCATGCAGACAGGCAGACATACAGACAAACAGACAGGCACGCAGACAGGAAGACAGACAGACAAACAGACAAACAGACAGGCACGCAGACAGGCAGACAAACAGGCAGGCACCCAGACAGACATACAGGCAGGCAGGCAGGCAGACAAACAGACAGGCACGCAGACAGGCAGACAGACAGACAAACAGACAGGCACACAGACAGACAGACAGGCAGGCAGACATGCAACTCATTTGAATTAAAAAAGTATCATTCATTGATTGGGACTGGATGAGAAACAGCAAAAGTAAAAGATTAGCCGACCGGCATATCTCCCGGCAACACAGATGCATCATAGTGTTTGGTGAGAGTTAGACAACTGTTTTTCCAGCCAGTCAGTCAGGCTCAGCTACCTGTGTGATAATCAGCCCAGCCTCACATCCGCTCTGCTCTTCTCATCCCTCGCTCCCCCGGGAGAAGAGAGCCACCAGCACAGTTAATTGGTTCATTTGTTCCGTCATGTTTTGTTGAGCAGGGAGATGGAGAGAGAAACAGAGAGAAAAACAGAGGGAGAGAGATAGAGAGAGAAAGAGAAAGCAAAACAGAGAGAGAAAAACAGAGGGAGAGAGTAAGTAAGAGACAGAGACAGAGAGAAAGAGAATGCTGAGCTGGGGCTATTGTCTCCAGGCTGCTCTCCAAGGACAGAGGAATGTGACACATGAGTGCTCTCTGAGACACATAAGAAATAAACTGATAAAACAGCTGAGATGAGATGCAATGGGCCAGTGCTGGATTTGGTCTTTGTTTATGAACAGATCAGAGATGAGTCTGTGTGAATAAAGAAAACCAAGAAAGGATAAGAAAAACTGCACAGACAAGTATGCGTGTATGTGTGTGTATTTTCCACACACACACACACACACACACACACACACACACACACGCGTACACACACACACACGGGTGCCTGAGGGTGTTGGTGATGTCACTGGGAGTCATGCCATGTTGTATGGGGGTGGTTGATTATTGTGATGGTGGTTCTGTTACTATAAATGGAAGATGTTACTGAATGAAAGGTGTGGTGAAGTCATGGTGAGGTCACTGAAAGGAAGGTGTGGTGATGTCATGGTCAGCAGCCCCCTCCGTCCTCATCCTCCACGCTCATCGTCTACATCACTCCAGCAGGGGAGATGGAGCTGTGAGGAAGACATGGGGGGGAGCTGGAGAGGAAGAGGGGTAAACCGAGAGAGAGAGATGGGGGGAGGGATGGACAAAGAGATGGGGGGAGAGATGGAGGAAGAGATGGGGGGAGAGATGGAGGAAGAGATGGGGGGAGAGATGGAGGAAGAGATGGGGGGAGAGATGGAGGAAGAGATGGGGGAGAGATGGAGGAAGAGATGGGGAGAGAGATGGAGGAAGAGATGGGGGGAGAGATGGAGGAAGAGATGGGGGGAGACATGGAGGAAGAGATGGGGGGAGACATGGAGGAAGAGATGGGGGGAGAGATGGAGGAAGAGATGGGGGGAGAGATGGAGGAAGAGATGGGGGGAGAGATGGAGGAAGAGATGGGGGAGAGATGGAGGAAGAGATGGGGGGAGAGATGGAGGAAGAAAATGCGAGGAATATGCAACTGAATTCCACTAAGGTCCTTTCCAGTGATTGCTGTCGTGAAAGATGAACAGAACGATGCAGATTGAAGGGCAGCAAGGCAACTAAAATACTTTTAGTGTCTCTGCAATCTATTCACAGTTCAGCGGAGCACTTTGGGCAAAGACCATTCAGAAGAAATAAGGATGTAAACTGCAAAAACATTATTATTTGGTTAACAGGTTTAGGAGCACTTTCACCCTGAAACTACACACACTCTGAAAACAAATTAACTTTCAATTACCCTACGGAGAACTGAGAGCCACACTTGGAGTGGGGACTCTGTTTGGATTCCCTCAATGAGAATTCGTCAAGCCAATCCTACTTTCCCATGATGCTCTCTGGTAGACTGCCACGCCCTCACAGCTGCCACACGAACGACAGAGAATGTAATGACTCATAGCTTTACATACATACACACACACACACACACACACACAAACTGTCTGAACCCTTTCAAAGCGCAGGTTTGCTGTTCAATGAAGACATCGTTAATCACTCAACAATGAGTGGGATTTTAATATGGAGCAGAGTACCTTGGATACTCTACATTCAGTCCAGATCGTGGAGACAGATGTGTTGTCGAATCGAGTTCAAACTGTCACGGGCTTGCTTTGAGACGTGCTGATGTGCTGAACAGCTCTGCCACTCATTAAGTACAACATCCATCTCCAGAAATACAATGAGACTGAACCAAGGTTAGAAAAGAACACACGCATGATGAGGATGACGATAATCTCTGCTCTCCTCCTCTCCCACACACAACTCCCATGAACTGGAGCATAGTGAACAGAACACACTTCTCTAATACTATTATACTCACCACACACACACACACACAAGCACGCACGCACACACACGCACAGATACACACAGCAGATCAGAAGTCAGCTGGACATTTCCACCACGACTTATACGTGTGGGGTGCTGTCATCCAGCTCTTTAATGACCACTTACTGCAGAGGGATAGTCTGGGCCCGGCTCACACTCCAAGGCCCCCAGCTGGAGTAATGGGGGGGATGGAGCCAGCTTTTGGCAGACTGCCCTGCAGTCACAAGCCCCCAGCCCGCCCTTGGAGCCCCCTGTCTGGGCAGACGGATGGGCCGAGGTGGGGATGATGGCCGGCGTGCGGGCAAAGGCTGGGCCACGGCACTGAGTTATGCCCAGGAGAAGTGTGGGTGATGGAGGCCAGGCGCCCCGACATCTGTTTCTGGGAGGGTGGGGGGTGGGGGGGGTGTGGCGCTCTGGATGGTCGTCATCAGCCCAGCGGAAGAACGAAGGGCAGGCGCGTGCACACCCGTTCGACGCAAGCACGCGCACACACACACACACACTCTGCCTCGCTCGCACAAGCCGACTCGAGTCTGTCACGCTCACGCGCACACCATCTCTTAAATACACACCACACGCACGCGCACGCTATCAGCAATCAGATACACACACAGACGCACCCCGTGCGCACCAGAGCGTTGGGGACACAGCTGCCGCACACTCCCCATCTTCCTGTCCTCGTCAACACGCGGCCCTTCCCCACACGGACAGTCCCCTATCTCCCCTATCCACTGTGCTTAGCCAGGATAATGTCACAACACGCACATTACTCCGAATCGCCCGCATCGTGACGGACAGCGAAGCGATGTCTTGCCGGCAGCCCAGCGCCCCCCGCCCCCTCGCTAACCTTTCATACAGCCGTGGGCTTCCTGCTAGCCTTCGCCATGCCTATCTTAGCAAACATAGGCGAGTAGATAACCAGCCCCTTCTGGTATGTTGTAAGAACACAGCCCCCCTCAGGACTGTTCAGTCTGTCTGAGCGCCTCCCGACTCACCCCCCCCCCCCCCCCCACCTTGTAATATGTTGTTTTACGTTAATTTGATGTCGATAATAACAATGACAATGGTGTACAGGGGATAGCCAGAGACTTCCTTATGTCTTAGTGTACCACATCAAACCTGTTTCTAGGTTGTTTGTGTGGGTGTGTATGTGTGTGTGTGTTTCTCTCTGTGTAGTTTTGCTTATCTAGGGCAAATGGGGTGTTTGTGTGTGTGTGTGTCTGTGTGTGTGTGGGTGTGTGTGTGTGTGGTAGGATGTTGCTTCTAGCTGGCCACATGGCAGACAGGTCTGAGCTATGGAGGGGTGGTGCAGATAACGGGGTGTATGAAGGAATTCATAGTGAAGAGAATGTATAGGCTGTGAACCATGGTAACCTAGTTAGTGGTTGAGTCCGTTGGGGAGTGTCAATGTAGTGACACTGATAGAACCGCTCTGCGTTACACACACACAAGAACACACATGGAGTCAGACACTCTCACACACCCCATGTGCACAAACACACCCACACAGACAATCTCTCTAGCATACACTCCCACACACACACACACACACACATACAGACCTTGACAGTCTTTGACACACAAACACACACCCCCAAACAGACATTGACACTCTCTCTAACACGCACACACACAAACTGACACTAACTCCCACACACACACAGAGAGAAAGTCTGACAGACAGTGAGAGAGCGAGGCATCTGGGGAGAGGAGACAGGCGGAGGACGGAACCGACACCGAGCCCCAGAGGAGTGTGCCTGGAGCCCCCATGACTGAAGCCCACATGCTCACAGGCCCCACCAGTCCCTCGACCCCCTCCCCCGGGCCAGGGTGACACCACCCTGCCCTGTCAGCTTCATGTGTGACCTCCACAACCCGGGGACAGCCAGTCTAGCTCCTGTGACACGGGAGTGCGGCGTGGAACTTGACGCGGTGACTTCAAAGCCACTCCCCCCCCCCCCCCCGGGCAAGGATGACGAGCGGAGGAAAGAAAAACCCAGGCAAAGACGTCTCTGATAGGCTGGACCTTTCTCTCGACCTTCATCCCCCTCCTCCGTGCGCCTCTCGGGCCTCCGCGTGCCGCCCCTGTGGCCCTGACGTCGAGGGGCTACCACAGACGACCGAGGACACGGGAACGCCACTGCACCGGAGCCCCTCAGGACGCTCGCGCGGGGTCACTTGCCTGCCAAACTGCCCCGTCTCCCACCCTCACGCCGGAGCTCCTGCCGGCCC
>NW_026911395.1:2500-5000 GCF_963692335.1 Osmerus eperlanus | reverse complement strand
CTGCATCACTGGCACTTTAGCCTCCAAAACCTAAGTCCAATTTGAGTGGGAGTCAATGGGAGGATGCCCAGGGGCACTGCATCACAGGCACTTTAGCCTCCAAAACCTAAGTCCATTTTGAGTGGGAGTCAATGGGAGGATGCCCAGGGGCACTGCATCACAGGCACTTTAGCGTCCAAAACCTAAGTCCATTTTGAGTGGGAGTCAATGGGAGGATGCCCAGGGGCACGGGCACTGTAAACAGGGGATGCCCAGGGGCACGGGCACTGTAAGCAGGGGATGCCCAGGGGCACGTACTTCTTAAAGTGGGGTTATTTTGGTTTTAACACAGGGGGGGTGCTTAAGAGTGGGTGCACAGGGCCCCACGGTGATCAGGTAGTGCAGGGGGGTCCTCCCCGGAGGTGTGCTTGCCGCCCTGGGAGTGCTGTTCCCCGGGGAGGCCAAGAGTGTAGTGTTGTTCCCCGGGGCTCCCAAATTTTGCAGTGTGAGAGTGTGTTTGACTTGTTGAGTATTTTGTGGGTGTGAAATGCACCGTTTGGCGCCCGAAAGTGTGATTTTGCTGGGGATGGTTTTGTTCTTCAAGTGAGGGCAAGGGGCAGCGGTGTGTGCGGTTATTTTCCCCGAAAAAAGTGTCCCCATTTCGGTAGGCGTGTTTGAAATGTTGTTTCGCTCGCAGCGTCGGGGAAATGCGCGTGCGGCCGCGGGTCTCGATGTGCCCGTGTTCCCCTCGGGCATACCTATCCAACGAGCCCTGGGTGAAGGTGCTACGAGGTTCCTAAGTGGGGATGCCTGTACATGAAGCCCTTGTTCCCAGCTTTGAATGCACGTTTCCAGCTTGAGAGAAACGGGGGCTTAAAATTCACAGTTATTCGCCCGAACGTGGGATTTCGCTGGGGACGGTTTCTAAATTCAAGTTGGCACGGGGGGCAGCGGTGTGCGCGGTTATTTTCCCAGGATTGATGATCCCCAGCTCGGTGGGTCCGTTTAAAGTTTTGTTTGGGCTCCCGTTTCGCGGGGAAGCGCGTGCGCGTGGCGAGCCTGACCTCCCCGTGTCCCCCTCGCCCAGACCTTTCCAACGCCACCCGGGTGAAGGTGCTACGAGGTCCCGAAGTGGAGATGCCTGTCAATGAGCACCTTTTCCCAGCTTTGAATGCAGGTTTCCAGCTTCAGACAAAATGTGGCTCCAAACGTGCAGTTTTGCGCCCGAACGTGGGATTTCGCTGGGGACGGTTTCTAAATTCAAGTTGGCACGGGGGGCAGCGGTGTGTGTGGTTATTTTCCCAGGATTGATGATCCCCAATTCGGTGGGTCCGTTTAAAGTTTTGTTTGGGCTCCCGTTTCGCGGGGAAGCGCGTGCGCGTGGCGAGCCTGACCTCCCCGTGTCCCCCTCGCCCAGACCTTTCCAACGCCACCCGGGTGAAGGTGCTACGAGGTCCCGAAGTGGAGATGCCTGTCAATGAGCACCTTTTCCCAGCTTTGAATGCAGGTTTCCAGCTTCAGACAAAATGTGGCTCCAAACGTGCAGTTTTGCGCCCGAACGTGGGATTTCGCTGGGGACGGTTTCTAAATTCAAGTTGGCACGGGGGGCAGCGGTGTGTGTGGTTATTTTCCCAGGATTGATGATATCCAATTCGGTAGCTCTGTTTAAAGTTTTGTTTGGCTTCCCGTTTTCGTTGTGTAGCTCTGATTTCGCTGGGGATAGTTTTATACACTGCTTTAGAGTGGGGCACACACGTGAGAGTTGTTTTTTCATTGGAACTGACTATGGCCATTTCGGTGTAGACGTTTAACGTTTTCTTTCGCTTCCCGTTTCCGTTTTATCCAACCGATTTCGATAGGGACAGTTTTGTTATTTAAGTTGGAGTGGGGCGCGACGGCGTGCGTTGAAATTTTTCGCCGGTTTCAGCTCCGTTCACGGTTGTAGCTCCGTTTGAAGTTTTCTTTCGCTTCCGGTTTCGCGCACGCGCACGTGCGCGTTATAAGTCCCGGTTTTCCGTGTGCCCCCGGTTAATACCTTTCGAATGAGCCTATTTTGATCAAAATCCGTTCGGCGGAACCGAAAATGAGCTCGAAAAACGGTTTTCCCAGCTTCCCAATGCATTTCCCAGCTTCTGATTTACAAGCGTAACATTGTCGCGACCCCCAGTCCACCAGACAGCTACCATAGAGTATATAAGTCATCCTGGGAAAATGAATGGAAGTCAATGGCAGTATGACTTTACAGTGGTTTTGCCCATACCACACAAGCCCAATGAACCATGTGCACCACATGTGTCTCCCGCTCGCGGGTGAAAACGTATCCGCCATGAGAGGCACTCGGGGCGGGCACCCGATGGGGCACGAGACCCCCCCACCCCTGGTGGTCAAAAAAAGTTAAAGTTTTTTTTCGCTTTCCTCCAGGCGCCTACTTGGCTCCGGGGCGCCCCAGAATCATGCCCCCCGACCCCGGCACCACCCGGGGGGCCGATGGGGGCCCTTTTTTTGAAATTTTTTTTTTTTC